>NW_015151345.1:54799-63055 GCF_000732505.1 Cyprinodon variegatus
GCATGTAAAGCTATAAGATACATTAACCCCTAAAATGAGCCAGATTATAGATTTTCATAAAAAAAAAAACTGTCAGATTTGTTTTTACTGTATTCCATTTAATCCGATCATCCACCACCACCTGAAAATGAGTAAAAAAAAAGGAAACTAAAAATCTGATTATCAGGCGATACTGCGTGACTATGGGCCCCACAGGCATGGATGGACAGGGAATCCAGGGCTGTTGGCCGCCTCATTCATCACTCATAGAGGGTAATCATCTCGTTATCTCAAGAAATCATTAACTGTTTTCTTGTGATAACTAAATATTGATTTTGCAAACTAAATATTTAGTTGGAAGCTAAATATATTTTAAACAAAGTAAGATGAATCAATGAAATAGGGATAAAATGACTTGGGAAAAAATAAACTTTTAAATTCTCGTAAAATACGCTAAATAACCATAAATAATTGGTCCTAATTTTTGACTGCTTAACTTTACAAATGGCACACCATAGACGCCGCCCCCATAGACCCGTTCAGTGTGAGCGCAGCATTCATAGAAATAAAGACACTAACCCCGAGCTTCCGGCTCCGCATTCGCACATAGCCCTGCTTGATGATGTCACTGAAGTTGGAGGCCATCTTTGTAGGGCAGGAAGCTGCTGGCTGCTCCTTCATCCAGATGTTTTCCCTGTAAGTCTGCTGCTGTTCCACACAGCCTTGTGGCTTTATTTCACCATTCTTTCCTTTTTGTTGGACTACAAACCCCCAAATCTTCCTTTCTTCTCCTCCATATTCAGTTTGGTTTTATTTCCCACTCTTCTTGTTCCTTGTCAGGCTTGTTTTTGCTCTTCAGGTTTTATCTGGATCCTTGGGGGGGAAAAAAAGTTGAGAAGTCAGTAATGACAGGGTGTTGCTTGGGGAGGGGTAAAAGTTTGGACTTTGTTAAATTTAAAAACACTTTTTTATTGTTAGTACTTTTACTACCTCAACTATGAAGAAATCACACAGACAAGACAAGTCAGTTAGTTCCCTGTTGGTTTGTAGCTTTTCGACCCACATGCAGAATCACACAGAGAACCAGTGAATTTTAATGTTTTATTTACAAAAAAAACACATGAATCTGGAAGCAGAAAACTACAGGAAGTCATTTGAACTTTCTGATTGGTCTGACGGGGGAAAGCAGATTGATCTGGAAGGAGTTTGTAGATGGAAGCTGATTGATTTGCTTATTGAGGGACAAAGCGGGCAGCATGGATCTGTAGGGCTTTGCTGACTGAACCCAGAGGTCCAGGAGAATCCGAGAGCGTTGGTATTTGGAGAGACATTAAATAATAGAAGCTGGGGACCTAGTGACTCTGAACTAGTGGTGTCACTACAAGTGTGACTAGTAGAGCTGCTTTGTTCTGTTCTTAGAGTCTAGAGAGCAGCTTGGCTTTATTTGCTTCAATAAGTTGAAAAAAAAAAACAGTTTTAACACTCAGAACATCACCTCTGCAGTCAGTTCACCAGGATTAGGATTCTACTAATAATAATATTCCATTTTTGTTTGGCATGGTTCTGGTTGTGAAGAGTAGAGCTGATAACAGAGACAACAGGTTTTACAGAATTCATGTAGATCACGATTAGTGGTGAACGAAGTACTCAGCAGTAGTACTTTCATAAAATTAGTAATACTTATAGTCAAAATGTACTCAACCACAGGTAAAAGTTACTCAGTCAAACAACTACTCAAGTATTGAAGTACTCACTTTTAAATATTCTGAAGTATTAAAAAAGTACATCCATTTTAAAGTATTTAAGTTTTCAAAAATACAATTAAAATATTCTGACATCAGCATATTTCAGTAAAATCAATAAGAGTCTAATAATAAGACTGATTTTAAAGAACTAAACTGGTGAAGATTCCCAGTCATCCAGGTCATAGTCATTCCAAAAAAGTAAAAAAAAATAATCCACTGGACTTTGATTTCAAGTTTGAAGATGAACTTTATGTTAAGAAAAACCGACCTTAAACAGAGGGGGGGGGGGGGGGAACTCAGATTTCAGCTTTCAATAACCTACATTGCAGCAATAGAGTTGATTCCTTCCCGCTACCATTGCAGCACCAACCCCTTTACAGGAGAACAGAAGACCTCACCTGTTCAGCCAGGCCAGCAATTCCCTTTAACGACCCCTCTTTCAGAGACATAGACAGGTATGGGGCATTGCAGGCGAACAAAGAAGCCAAACAACCCCCATTCCATAGGGAGGGACCCGTTCATCCGTTTCTATTAGCATGTTTGGCGCGAGTACATCACGAGGCTCATGGTCTCTCCAGAAGGCTCACCAGCACCTGCTCTTCCTGAGATCACTGAGGAAGAATCAGCTCCCCTCAACTATCCTGGTGAACTTCTATCGCTGGTGCAATAGAAAGCATCCTGACCAACTGTGTAACAGTGCGGTGCGGAAGCTGTTCTGTTGCAGAGCGCAAGGCACTGCAGCTGGTGGTGAAAGCCGCCCAGCGCATCACTGGAACTTCACTACCCACCATTGAGCACATCCAGGAGAAACGCTGCCTCCATGGAGCCTGCAGCATTAAGGACTCATCCCACCCAGCCCACAGACTGGTTGTCTCTTTACTGAACTCTAACCCTTATGGATAGACTCTACTCTCCTTCCTCACACCTACCACCATTCTGCTATTCTGTTATTTACAAGACTGTAATGTTCACCTGCTCTCCTGGCTGTTACTGTTGTAACAACTTTTTATATGCATCTTGCACTACTCACATTGACTGATTATTGATCTGCACTGCCGACTGTTTATTTAAAGCACCAATTGTTTACATTTACATCTGCATTAACATACTTTAACTGTAATATCCAATTACCTTCCACTGCACTTTAATTTAGATAGCATCTGTCCAAACTTTATTTATTCTTTTTATAGTAAAACCCATCTGTATATTATGCTATTGTACATAACTGTAAAAACCCTTTTTATAGTAATATCCACCTTTATATTATATTTGGTACATATCCAGCTGCAAAAATTAGTTCATAACACTAGTGATCTATATATTATATTCATTAATTATAATAGCATTCATCTCTATACTCATTCAGTAGAACCCATGTCCTGTATTTATGGACCCATTATTTATAGTGCAATAGCAGCACTTGCTGCTGTTGCACTTCTGGTTAGACCTAAACTGCATTGCGTTGCCTTGTACCTGTACATGTGTAATGACAATAAAGTTGAATATAATTTAATCTAATGTTTTCTAAACAAAAACCAGGCTTTGTTGGGCTGCTGGATAAAACCTGGAACTCAACGCTATTTCTGACATTTTGAAATGAAAAAGTTTCCTGGATGGAAGAGAAACGTCTTCAGACTTGGAAACAAAGTCCAGTGGAATTTTAAAGAACCTCTAACTTTCAATTAAATTTACCAGATCATCCAGTCAGATTGATTTAAAGTTTTCTATCTAAGGAAAACCAGTTGATTGCATCGATTCATTGACTCTTCAGCAATCCCTCACACTAAGAAACCATCTAAATGTATTGATGCATAAAACCACCTGCTATAGATTCTACCTGGAAAGAACTTCAGCATAAAAATGGCAAAAAAATAAGGACAGATATTTATTTATTTATTTTTATTTACAAACAAACCAAAAAGAAAATAGTCTTGATTCTTCTTATTCTTTCTCTATAGAATAGAGCAGAGGTCACCATGTGGGGTCTGAATGAAGAAAATCTTCAACAGTAAAGGTCTGGAGAAAGTTTTAATTAGAATCTGTTACTTTAAACAGAATCTAACACTGAAATAAAATGAGGTTTTTATGCATCCACGTTATAGATGGAATTTTTGAATAAAGAAATTTAAAAAACAGAAAACTTTTCCATTTAAAAATCTTAATTGTTTTTGAAGTAGAGAACAACAATCGTTCAGTTTGGTTTATAGATAAATTTCCTGATTCCCTTATTTTCTCAAACACCTGAACTGACCGTTTGTTATTATTTTTTCTGTCTTAATGTTGGCAGTGGGCTTTAGGCTGCCCTGCAAGGCTTTAAACCTGGGTTTGAATGGAGACTAAGCCATTCTCAAGCACATATCAAGCTGCTCATTTTGAGCCTGGATCCATATTTATTGTTGATTCTGTTCATGGTGGAGAATCCTGCTTCACAGCAGCAGGTTGAGCCAAACATCCTCTAGATTCAGTCCACAGGGCTGCTACAGAAAACCAGCAGCAGGGGATTAGAAAGCTAAGCTGAGCTTAAAGGAACTAACAGCTTCCTGGAAATGGAGTGGAGGGAAAGTTAGAAGTACCCGTTAAAAAAATGATTAAGGAGACTAAAGAAAAGTACTTAAGTACAGTAATCAAGTAAACTTTCCACCAGTGATTCAGCTGGACGCTCATCAGAAGATCCTTCCTTTTTCCAACATCAACACCTATAACTGGTTCAAAACGATGAGTTCATGAAACATTTATTTTCACTTTGGCATCAAAAGTCTTTTTGAGTTGTGCTGAATTGTGGTAAACTCTCCTGGTTTGTTCCACTATATCTGTTTAAGAAACACTAAACTGCAGAGCCAATTGAAAAAAGACCAACAGCGATCTGATCATGTGGTTCACCAACTTTGAAGGTCTGTAGCTGCAGCTGGAGCAATGAGAGGACAGAACGCAGCCAGATCTTTGAAATAAACAGGATCAGCTCTGATGGAGATCCTAGTGGAGGCAAATACAGGTCAGATCATACATGACTTTATAATAAACTGAGATGGCGCATCACAGCCGTTTTTAGCCTATTTCTGGGGGTGCTGAAGGAACCGTAATTTAAATCAAAGCACCCCTAAAATATGAGTGTTTTCTTTAATACTGTATGCGCTTTTTACAATAAACAACATGGGAAAAAATGTGACATTGTAAAAACTATACAGTGATTATGATCTGGCTCATCAGAAATGATAATAAATAAACAAAAAAAAAAAAAGTAAACCAGCCTGATGGAGCTCTTTCACTAAAATGTTAAGCAACGCTTTGCAACTATTGATGGTGTGTTGGTGAAATGTTCACCAGCGAGGTGCTCTAATGTGCCTTATACTGGTTTGTTAGGTTATCTTTAAAACCACAACACAATTTCAATATTTAAATTTAACAAATCATTAGTAAATCGTTATAATTTATTTCACATTCTAGTTATTTGAATTCACATTCCATTTTATAATAGCCAGTCTACAGAGTGAGCGGTGTAACGGGGGAGCAGAGGAGCCAGGTGTGTGTAAGGTGAGGAAAAACCATGAAAGGAACCAGACAGAATAGCAGCAGCTGTTAAACTGGCAAAGAAAAAACTGTTATTCAGTCAATTATTTTACATTTATCATGGAAGTCATTTTGGCTCACAAAAGAGAAAACTTATTTCATGAAAACTGATGATTTAAAAGCTTTAATTGGTTGGAATATTCTCCTAAAAATGCAGTTTTTTGCTCAGGTCTCAGATACGATGCATTAGTGAATGATGGAGGGAGTCATTAGCAAAACGCACCGACAGGTTTCAAAAATCTGTGTAGAAAACAGTGAAATGAATCTTGTGTGGCCAGACAGCTCTCTAGGTGCTCAGGCCCCCTAAACCTCTGCTCCTAGAATCGCCCCTGGCGCATCATCAGAGCGAGGTGGTGGGCGACCGAAGGACTGCAGCAAAAATAATGTCTCCCCTCCCATGGAGCTGCTGCTAAGCTGGACAGTTCCTCAGGGAAGAACTGCTGGTGCCCAGTAGAGCATTGTCTCAGATCCCTCCACCTGGCAGCTGCTATAACCATACCTGCTCCCCATAAACAGGCCCCACATCCACCTGTGTACCGCACACACTGAGCTGCACCGTTCCTGCAGCATTTCCCAACCGTTCTTCGAGGAAGGCAGCTGTTGTCGAATGCAGTCAGGATGTAAAACTTTTCTAGTGCTTGGAAAACAGAGAAGAATATTTAGAGGGGAAAACATGACATCATCCAATCTATACTGTAAACATCTACTAATATTTTAGTTCAGTAAACCATCCGCTCATCCTCCTGTTCAGCTACTCCACCATGTTGGTCCATTATCCATCCATCAATTATTCATCAGTCTACTTTCTGCCCATTTATCAGTCGACAGCCCATCTTCTATCCATCCACCCAGCTATCCATCCTGACTCTATTGGAAAACTAAATGCACGTGTTCCTTCAACCCGCTGATCTATTAATTTCTTCTGCCAGAAAGTCCAACTACATCCCTGAAGAAAAAACATCAGCTGGGCTCCAAGGAGGAGCGACTTCCAAAAACTCTTCAATCAACTTTGATTACATTTATTGTATGATAGCTCTGTTTCAACCAATTCTATTCAGTTTATATCTATAGCGCCATCCGTCAGGTTGAATTGTGCAACCAACATATTAGGCTGTATTGGCGAGAAATAATTATATAGCAAACCATTTTTAATCAAGTGAATCAGTTTATACAGTTTCTTAGACTCTCTATTACAAAAGTTTACATCATATTTTTCAGTAAATCCTGTGTGATTTAAAGTAAGAATGTTATGTGCTTCCATGGGATTTCATTTAACCTAACAAAGACAAAATATTTCACAACATGTCATCTCAAGGCCCAAGGCTCAGATTGATTCAAAGTTCTCTATCTAAGGAAAACCAGCTGATTGCATCGACTCATTGACTCTTCAGCAATCCCTCACACTAAGCATGCTTGTAGCATGCTTAGTGTGAGGGATTGCAGATGTTGAGGCATGTCCTCAACATCTGCAACATGTGCCGATGTTGAGGACATGCCCACTCTGCAACATGCGATGGTGTTGAGGACATGCCCACTCTGTAACATGTGATGTTGCGGACATGTCCACTCTGCAACAAGCGATGGTGCTGAGGACATGCCCACTCTGTAACATGTGCTGCTGATGTTGAGGACATGTCCACTCTGCAACATGTGATGTTGCGGACATGTCCACTCTGCAACATGTGATGTTGAGGACATGTCCACTCTGCAACATGTCCTCCCTCCTGGAGTGGATGCTAAACTTCTGCTCCCTTCTGTTTGTTTTTTCCTTTGGGTCCATTTTCCCTCTTTGTTTTGCAGGTAACATCTAGATGAATATTTCTCTTTTAATTGGACTCTGGGCTCCTTTGGTTCCCTCACTGCCTAGAAGATGCACAGGCTGGTTCCTTTTGTATCTATGCTTCTTTTTCTATGTCTGCTTCTGTCTCCTTGAACCCCAGTCGGCCTCTGCAGATGGCAACTGACACTGAGCCTGGTTCTGCTGGAGGTTTCTTCCTGCTCAAAGGGAGTTTTTCCTCTCCACTGTCGCTACAAGCATGCTTGGTGTGAGGGATTGCTGAAGAGTCAATGAGTCGATGCAATCAGCTGGTGATAAAAAAACTTTGAATCAATCTGACTGGATGATCTGATGAACCGTAAAGTGCCTTGAGATGACATGTGTTGTTGAATTGGCGCTATAGAAATAAACTGAATAGAATTTAATTGGTCCTGGTTCTGGTTCTGCAGAGTAGAGCTGATCCATTAGACTAGAGAGGTCTGGCTGTTGATCCACTGACATCAGGTCGCATGTATTTTGGAGCGAATCCATTCAATGATTCATAAACTACAGCAATCATCCTTCACATCACAGTGATTTTCAGATTTATTCAGGCTAAATTTGCTTAATGTTGAATTTGTTTTATCTGAAACATTGAAGAGCAACAGAAACAGGTAAAGGAAAACTACTGAGCTGAAGGACCAGATGGTTTCACATCATCATCAACATGAACATTTTAATAAAATGTCCTGACCTCTGAGTATGGAGCCACAACAGTGAACAGATTCTAATGTTGGTAGTGAATATGATGAGGATGATGATGATTGTGATAATAGTGATGAAGATGATGGGAATGATAATAATGGTGATGATGATGGTAATAATAGTGATGATGATGATGTGAAGATCATATAATGATGATGGTGATAATAGTGATGATGATGATGGTAATGATGATGAAGATGATGGGGATGATAATGGTGATGATGATGTAATTATGGTGATGATGATGGTAATAATAGTGATGATGATGATGTGAAGATGATATAATGATGATGGTGATAATAGTGATGATGATGATGGTAATGATGATGAAGATGATGGGGATGATAATGGTGATGATGATGTGGAGATCATATTATGATGATGGTGATAATAGTGATGATGATGATGATGATGATGATGATGATGATGATGATGATGATGATG
>NW_015151345.1:63853-72285 GCF_000732505.1 Cyprinodon variegatus
GATGATGATGATGGGGATGATAATAATGGTGATGATGATGTGAAGATCACATTATGATGATGGTGATAATAGTGATGATGATGATGGTAATGATGATGATGATGATGATGATGGGGATGATAATAATGGTGATGATGATGTGAAGATCACATTATGATGATGGTGATAATAGTGATGGTAATGATGATGATGATGATGATGATGATGATGATGGGGATGATAATAATGGTGATGATGATGTGAAGATCACATTATGATGATGGTGATAATAGTGATGATGATGATGGTAATGATGATGATGATGATGATGATGGGGATGATAATAATGGTGATGATGATGTGAAGATCACATTATGATGATGGTGATAATAGTGATGATGATGTAATTATGGTGATGATGATGATGTGAAGATCATATTATGATGATGATCATGATGATGGTGATAGATCTATAAGCCAAAGGTCTAGAAGTGTTCTCTGTGTCTGTGGTTTGTATTCTCTCTGTGGACCTAAATCTGTCCCACCCTGGACATGACAGGTGGACCAATAAAAACAGCCCCCCCCCCAGCATTATGAGGCGTAGTTATTATCAGCCTCCTTTATGGCTGCTGTGATGTCAGGGAGTAGAGAGCAATTAAGATGAAAGGAAGCAGGGCCTCGTTATCTGGCGGGGAGAAGGCCTCTGGGTAAAGATGCTGGCTTTATGCTACATGGCTGCTTATATTTCCCAGAGCTGTGAAGCCAATCATGGCCCAGTAGTCAGACACTTCCATCACCTCACACCCCCACACATATCAACCCCCCGCTGGCAGTCCGATAAACCTCCAGCTCATTGTTTCAGCACAGCCTGCACCTCATCCACACTCTACATGCTACGTTTCTAGAAGCAGCTCTGGCTCCAAGCATGTTTGGATCTTCTAGAACAGTCTCCAGTTTTTTTTAGAAAGTTCAGGGTGTTTCATGTTTCTGTATTGTTAAGTTACTCCTCTGATGATTCTTCCTTGTCCTTAAATGACTTCTATCTGTTCTACTTCTACCTGCTGAGTCTTTGTTTCTATGAAAAGTCATTAAGGTCTCATAATGACTATAAAGTTTCTTAATATTCAGCGTTTCTTATCATTGTTGTTGTTGTAATAAATTCCCCTCCTACCTTCTTTAGAGAAATCCATAAGTACCTTTTTATTTGTCCACCTGGTTTCTTCAACATTTAAAATCATAATTAAACTTTTAAATAAAAACTCTTTTGAATGTATTTATTTTTCTTATTCAAACTAAACGTTTCAATCCAACAATTAAAGAAAACAGTTTTCTTCCTGATTTGAACCAGAATTTTTTTTTCCCAAACAATTAATTCCTGTGGAATAACAGGATTATAACAGTTACCCACAAACCTTTGCTTAAATGTCCCTTACAATGACAGATTAGAAAAATATTAACAACGAGGACCCATATTAATGCCATTTGTGCATGAAAATTCCTGTCAGATTAGGCAGACCGCATGAACCACAAACCTCCTTATTCAGCCTATACTAAACTACTTGTTTTGGATTTCCACATCCCTGTCCTCCCAAAGGCCCCGCCCCTACAATCTGCTACCATGACAACCATTCATTTATGATGTTAACAACAACAATACACGTTTTTATGAGAATACAGTCTTTCTAATCTCACTGTAATCTTGGAATGAATCCAGATTAAAATGGCTCATTTAAATTCTGTCCAATCCAATCATGACATGTGTTCTACCTAAATAATAAGTATTTGAACAGGTTTGTATCATGTGAAGCTCTAGAAATGAAATAGGCTAAATAAATACCACAGAAGCTACACTTTCAAAAAGCATCCCACTTTCCCCACATTCACCCAAGTGATCATCAAGAAGCAAACATTATGTGGTAATCATCTGTAGTGTCGTGGTAAAATGAAATATAAAATTACATAACATACCCTACGGAAAGCAAACTTTTTGCTGGTCATGGATTCTCCTCATGATAGTTTACCCTGGCAGGTAGTTTGTAAAATGGCTCACCTGTGGCCACCTGGAGAATAAGCTCAAGCCCATCATCTTCAACCACTGATAACCGCTCTGATTCAATTCACTTCAGTTTTTTTTCTATAGCGCCAATTCATAACACGTCATCTCAGGGCTCTTTACAGTTCAACAGATCAACCAGGTAGACAACAATGTTTCTCTTCCATCCAGGAAGATTTTTCAATTCAAAATGTCAGAAATAGCGTTTAGTTCCAGGTTTTATCCAGCAGCCCAACAAAGCCTGGTTTTAGTTTAGAAAACATGCAGATAGAAACGGATGAACGGCTTTGTTGGGCTACTGGATAAAACCTGGAACTCAACTGTATTTCTAACATTTTAAACTGAAAAATCTTCCTGGATGGAAGAGAAACGTCTTCAAACTCAGAAACAAAGTCCAGCAGACTGATTTTGAACTTTTCTGGAATGACTGACCTGGATATAGATGATAGATAACATGCTGCAGGTCAGCTCTTCATTCACATCTGAGTTTCTGTACATGGGAGGATCATTAAAGTCCACCTGCTGATAAACATGGAATCATACTGGGAGCTGCTGGTTAAAAAGCTTTTACTGGGAAGGTAGGAAGGAAAGGCGGGACTTCTTCAGAGTAGAAACTGGCAAATTTCAGAAGCATTGAGATGGTTTATCTATCAGCAGCTCAGATTTGTCGGAATATGTTTGGGTCAAAAAAGAAAACCTTAAAGTTCATGGAAAGGTGTTTTTTTATTATTATTTTTAGGTTGTTGACATTTATTTTAACTAAGAATCCAAATGATTAGTTTCTGAACGTCTAAAAGCGTCTCGGGCTCCAAAGATCAGTGACATTAATCCATAAATCATCTGACTAGAAGAACCTGGACCGCTTAGGGAGTCCAGGAAGCTCCCGGATCGGAACCACCGCTTCTGGTTCTGGTTCTGGTCTCCGCCTCTGGGTCCAGTGAGGCTTCAGCCCTCCGTGTCACCTACCTGCGTGACAGCTGTGGCCGTGGAACCGTTGGGTGGGTTCTGGGTCTGCGGTTCAGTCTCTCCGCCTCAGCCGGAGGACACGCCACGCCACGCCACGGTAAATCCAAAACACAGCGGCTCCTCTGATCACGCGTGGATGTGGGTCTAGCAGCGGCCGCCTGCCTCTGATCGCTGAACCGGAGCGCAGCGGGCAGCCAGAGCTTCGGAGCCCGAACTGATGAACCGGAGGCACACGCCCCGCCAGCGGTCCACGGTCCACCCGGCACCGCCTCCTCCCGTGACACAAAGAGGCGGAGGAAGTCAGATCAGCTCTGAGGTCTTCAATGGAACAGAAAAAACAAAGATCCTCCTCCATCCATCTCCATCCTCCTCTTCATGATTTATTTCATTAAATAGAAGAAAAACCTGTTTGGACTCAGACTGGTTCTGACCCAGAACAGATAAATATAGATTATATTAATTATATTTTTAATATATATATATTATATATATAATTTTAACTAAATATGAATTATTTTATCTACACATTGATTATTTTAACTGCAAATTAATTATTTTAACTACTTATTTATCATTTTATCATGTATTTAGCAAAGTAGTTTATTAAATAAAGGGAATGTCTCTCTTCTAAACAGATCTATCATAAAGATTTAAAAGTTGCCAATTCATACATTTTTTAATCCATCAGGTTGAATTGTGCGACCAACATATTAGGCTGTATTGGCCAGAAATAATTATATATCAAACCATTTTTAATCAAGTGAATCAGTGGAATCAGTTTAAACAGTTTCTTAGACTCTCTATTACAAAAGTTCACATCAAATTTTTCTGTAAATCCTGAGATTTAAAGTAACAATGTTATGTGCTTCCATGGGATTTCATTTAACCTTACAAAGACAAAATATTTCAGTTCAGTTTATTTCTATAGCGCCAATTCACATATTGTCTCAAGGCACTTTCCAGTTCACCAGATCATCCAGTCAGATTGATTCAAAGTTTTCTATCTAAGAAAAAAAGTTGAATGCATCGACCCATTGATTCTTCAGCAATCCCTGACGCCAAGCATGCTTGTAGCGACAGTGGAGAGGAAAAACTCCCTTTGAACAGGAATAAACCTCCAGCAGAACCAGGCTCAGTGTGAGCGGCCATCTGCTGAGGCCAACTGGGGTTCAAGGAGACAGAAGCAGACATAGAAAAAGAAGCAAAGATACAAAAAGCAACTGTAAAACACCCCCATGTCAGAGGATGAAGAGAGCACATCCAGTTAGTCACAGTCAGAGAAACAGGACCACACAGAAAAACAGGCTGATCTCCAACATCTAGAAACAAAGGTGTTGATGGCAGCAGCACAGCTGATATTTCTCTCCATCTGGCCTATCCTGGGCAATCTCAGAAGCCAGTTAAACGGACTCTTAGGGTTTTATTATTTTCTTTCAAAACTAGTCACTCAATCTACCATGTGTTTATTTTCTAATAACTCCAGTTCTAGTTAATCGTTTATTCATTGTCTGCAGGATATCATTTTGCACAACACTTTTCCACCGCACAGCTAGAGCAGCAGAGATGCTTCAGCTGCGTGTCAGAACTTAACTTGTACAAGCATCAAAGATGAAGCAGAAAGCGAGTTTTTGCCACTTCTACTTCATGCGGTCTGAATGTAGCATAAGAAGTCATCACTTATACAAAGCAGTTGGCTGTTGGACACATTGACTGTGTTATGCCATATGCCATAATGATACTTTTCTTGACTTTTGGCTTTTCAGCCAAAGCAGTCACAGGCAAGTCACATGGAAGCCACCAGAGGTGTGAAAACCTACCCACCTCTCTGTGAGGACAGAACAAAACCACCGAGCACACAAGACTCTGCCCTTCCTTTTTCTCTTTTGCTCTCTTTTGCCTCCTGCTCTCCTTGCCTCCTGCTCTCCTTGCCTCCTCTCCCTTGCCCAGGAAGCTGGGGTCCGCTTTGGCTGGATCTCCACCACAGTGGAGATACGAGCCCCAGGGGAACCAGATCCCCAGAACCATCAAGGATAAGTCAGAACCTTTCAGAACCAAACTGCTGCAAACAGACCTTTTGCAACACATTTCTCTTGAGTTTCAGAACTTGTAGAGCCAAACTGGATGAGAAAAGGACTGCCTTGATGAACGACTGAGACAAAGAACGCCTGCCTTACTGTCCTGACTGCAGAGCTGCAAATGGATGATACTCAAGCTTTCCAAATGGACATGGAAAAAGGTTTGCAGGTCTTGCATGATTAGGGACAGAACAAGCAATGTGTCTTTTGATGATGCTAATCATATCGTGTGTTTACTGCTGAGTAAAGACGATGCTAATTGATGCTAAAGAATGGACTGCATGCTACGCTATGCTGCAGGAATATGTGTTGAGCTGTTGCTGAAGCTTGGACAAGCTTTATTCACTAAGGATTTTAAAGACTGATATAACATTAGTGTTCATGTGTTCCTCAGATGCTCATTACATTTCCATTACCAAGTATGACCAAGAGTCATTTAGTGGAATCCTGATGTCTATTCGCTGCTAGCTATTTCAAAGAGGGTAAACAATCATTTAGCTAAAGGTTTTTGGTTCTTGATTAAGCAAATGATTCAATAAAACATTATTTGGCCAAATAATGTTTTATTCACCTCATGGATTTGCATTGTGAATTGGTCTGAAAACATTCCAATTTCTTTAAAATTTGTGAAAAGCTAATTTGATCATATCCCACATTATTCCTTTTAAACTTTATCAAACACAAAATCCATCTTAAACTTTAACATGGTTTTTTACCATGTTCTCTTTCCTCTTTGTACACAGTAGTTTAGTTTAGTTGAGTTTTACTAGTCTTAGTTGAGAGTGTTAAACTGAAATATGTTTGACTTGGAGCTGAATGATATTTGTTAATAAACTCTTATATTTTGAACAGAAGTTGTGGTGAATTTATTCCATGTATGTGCACAATTAACTGTTTGACCATGATTAGTGCTCGAATCACTCTTTCATCTATTGTTCTAACACACAGTTAGCAGGACTGTGTGTCATAAACACTATATAACAGCTAAAATAATATCTGATTAATAAAATATTTTACCACCCCTACAGGGGAGGGCAATAAACATCTTAAAGTATCAGAAATATAAATTCCCAGCTGGCTGGGAATTAAATAGAATATAAAACAGCTGATTAGCTGACAGTCCAACAGTTGCAGCTCTATTAAGTCCAATTGACAACCAACTAAAATTGTTTTGAATATAGGGACCTTAAAGGTCTCAAGTTCAGGTAATGGTGTAAAAAATTAAAATCCTAATATCCATAAAACTAAAAGGAAAATATTCAACATACACAATTGGATTTTCTATTCAACTCAATACTCTTGAGTTAATGAATTAAAATAATTTTATGTCAATAAGTTTACTCAAATCACTTCAGTTCAACATAATCAAGTTTTACAGTGAACCAAAGTTGGAAAAACTGCCATTTCCCCTTGATTAAGGCACAGAATGACTCTAAGCTTTAATATATCAGGCGGTTCCAGCACAGCACATTGTGGAAAGCAGAACAGAGCAAGTTTATCAATGTCAGCTCAGCTCCTGCTGTGTGTGGCGGAGTAATGTCTGCAGTTCAATGCAGTGAGGAACGCTCTGATAGTGATATTGGAGAAACCACACAACCAGACGCATGGCTCCAAACAGAAGAGCTACCTCCTCCAGACAGGACTCTGCTATCCACTAGCACCTTAAGGAAAACAGACACTTATTGGAGCACCAGAATGTTCACATTTTAGACAAAGGAGAGGTGGTTTGAGAGGGGAGTGAAGGAAGCCATCTATGTTGATGTTAATCCCTGTGAGGGATTACATCCGAGTCACTGAGTCATTTCAATCAGCTGGCTTTCCTTAGATAAAAAAACCTGGAATCAATCTGACTGGATGATCTGTAGAACTGGAAAGTGCCTTGAGATGACACGTGCTGTGAATTGGCGCTATAGAAATAAACTGAAAAACTAAATGAATAAAATCCATTAAATCTGTTATAGTTTTTGGAGAAGAAGCTGATTAAACTGAGTTCAGATAATAAAGTAAAACATCTTGGTGTTGTTTTTGATCAGGAACTGTCATTTAAATCCCATATCAAACCGGTTTCTAGAATTTCATCTCCAGCATCTAATAGAACTAAAGATCCTGAACTGAGCAACGGCATCAAATCCACCATTTAGAACTTTGACTTGATATAAATATTTGCAAAGTGAAAGTGTTTTCCTTTTGTGATGTAAATATCTGAGGTTTACCTGGTTATTACACAGGTTTTATGTTATTAGCGCCTCCTGCTGGGCTGAAGGTGTAGTGCAGTTCCTCTCAGGCTGATTGTCTCTGAGTTTACCGCGTTATGGGATGAATTACCCAGGATTCCTAGCACCTCGATAAAACTAATCCTCTTGCTTTCGGAGGGAAAGAGGCCTAAGCCTTTAGCTTGAATGTTAGATCCAGTTCCAACCAGGTTACTTAAGGAGGTATTCCCTTTGATCTCCTCCTCCATTTTAGATGTGATTAATCTATCTCTGTTACAGAGATATGTACCTAAAGCTTTTAAGGTTGCTGGAATTAAACCTTTAGTTTAGAAACCGTCTCTGCATCTGATCCCTGTTTTCTATAATAGTGGAAACAATGATGGGTTAGAGACATTAGATGGAGGTGATGGAAAAAGGAAAACAGCAGGACTGATTGTTTTAAAGACATTTATAGAGCTGATAGAAACGACTGCATACACAACTTTAGAAAAACACGCTTATAAGAGCAGCATAAATAGTAAAAATACAGAATATAGATCCATACAAAGAGATTGGTCCTCCTTCAGTGGCAGAGTGAGCTGAATGTGGAGCAGACACCATGGCTGAACATTAAACTCATCAGCTCCAAGCTAACACTGTGATGGACCGGCTCTCCTTGCTCAGCGTCGCTCCTTGGCTTGATCCAAACGGGGGACTGGGAATCACTATAGATCTACAGTTAATGAAGCATCCCGTGTTCATGTCCCAGGGGGGTGACCTTTGACCTCACCCTGACAACTAAGCCAGCTGTTCAGACTGGAAATGATGGGTTTGGAGTTTAGGGGCAAAAATATGGTGTTTTTACAAACAATCAAACAGAAAGAAATGATGCAGACCCATCAGACCTGTTAGATCATCAGACCTGTCAGACCTGTTAGATCCATCAGACCTGTCAGACCTGTTAGATCATCAGACCTGTCAGACCTGTTAGATCCATCAGACCTGTTAGATCATCAGACCTGTTAGATCATCAGACCTGTCAGACATGTTAGATCCATCAGACCTGTTAGATCATCAGACCTGTTAGATCATCAGACCTGTCAGACATGTTAGATCCATCAGACCTGTTAGATCATCAGACCTGTTAGCTCATCAGACATGTCAGAC
>NW_015151345.1:73002-75884 GCF_000732505.1 Cyprinodon variegatus
GATCCATCAGACCAGTCAGATCCATCAGACCTGTCAGATCCATCAGACCTGTCAGATCCATCAGACCAGTCAGATCCATCAGACCTGTCAGATCCATCAGACCTGTTAGATCCATCAGACCAGTCAGATCCATCAGACCTGTCAGATCCATCAGACCAGTCAGATCCATCAGACCTGTCAGATCCATCAGACCTGTTAGATCAATCAGACCTGTCCAACCTGTCAGACCTGTTAGACCTGTCAGATCCATCAGACCTGTTAGACCTGTTAGATTAATCAGACCTGTTAGATCATCAGACCTGTTAGATCCATCAGATCCATATCAGAGGTTCTGCTTTTATCAAACGCTATGATGGAGGTGGAACCACGGGTGTCATCTGCGTGTTGTGGATCTATGTTTCCAATGATGAAGGCGCTTTGTTTAGGGTGAGGTCTAAAGAAAGGCTCTGATTGGTCGGTGATTTTATGACCATTGCTGGTTTTTGCTGAATCATTCCGAGTGGCTTTGTTTGGCATCCTAAGAATGCTGCAGCTGGATCAGAACCAGCCGGTGTCGGGCGGACCAGGATCTGGACTTCAGTCTAGGAACATCTCCTGATGTTCATGGCGGTTTGTGGATCGGTCATGGAATCTGCAGCTGCAGCTCCTCCTCTTCGTCATCGATGTCATTTCTCGGCCCATCCGCGTTTTCCGTCCCGAAGCGAGCGGATCGGATCTTTCCAAACAGACTGGGACTCTGCTGCTGCCGCCTCAGCCTGGAGAAGCAGAAACCCATTCACTGAGCAGCTCTGATGGAATGTTTCTCAGAGGATCTAAAGAACCGTTCAGATGTAAATGGAACTGTTCCTTTAACAGAACAAGTCCAATCAGGACCACATCTCCACTGCCTGGATCAGAACCAAGGCCTGTAAACCAGGCCCAGCTGGTCCTCGTGGTGAAGATTTTTTATTTTATTGATGATAAATATACAATGGGTTGGTGTGGTGGGGGGAGGGGGGGTCATATACAATGGGTGTGGTGTGATGGGGGGTCACCTTGACTGCAGGTGTTCCAGTTGGACCTGCAGGTTCTCCGTCTGCTCCACCTGCTCATCCAGAGATCGCTGCAGCTTCCTGCTCTGGTTATGAGACTCATCCAGCTGGACACAAAAACATCAGTCGGTCATTAGCTGCTCGTACCGACCCCCCACCCCTCCCTGGTGGACCTTCTGCTATCAGTTGCTTCTACAGAACCACTGCGGTTTCCCATATATGGTTATAGCCGCTGTGCTTCCTGTCCTCGGCTTGGCAGACATGAGTTGATTGTGAATCTACAGCCTGTTGAAGCTTAGGTTACCTATACTTAAGTAAATTAAAATAATGTGCTGATAGGAAACTAAAACAGCCTTCATTTATTTAGATGAAACCCAAATTGTATTTTATTGTTATTATTGTAATTGTAAAAGTATTGTAATTGTAGTTAGGGGTGTAAATAATAATCGTTTTGTATCGATGCATCGATACGTCCGTAAGACTATCGATTCATGTTTTTCTTTTCCTCCGGTCTATTTTTATCCATTTGCCCCTGGAGATAATTCTGACTCCCGCGCTGCTGTGGCCCTATTTTACCCCCCCGGCCTCACCTCCTTTAGCCACTACTCTCTTTCCACTTGCACACGCACACACACACACTTGCGTAAACAGTAGCCGCGACAGACACAGCGGATCTGGAGTATTGAAAATAATCAAAACGTTGGGTCAAGAAATTGATACTGAGTCGAATCGCCATGATGGGTGTGATTTACACCCCTGATTGTAGTCCCCACTGCCATTAGACTGCTAAATGTTATATAAAATGGGTTATAAAATAAATAAAGAAAAACACCCTGAAATGTTGGAACTGTAACTATTGCTTTGGATCCCTGATTAATGATACATCATCAGGGGGACTGTTGTTTGTTTATTCCATGATTCTATGGTGTTGAAAGAAACAGCGCTTAAAGTTTTTCTTATATTTTAATATCCTGGTCATGAACAGACATTAATCGGTTTGTTTAAAGGTGATGTCACCTTTTCAGGGTTAGGATTATCATAATTGGTGATGTGTGAACCTGTTAAACCCTAATAAAACCTCCTGCTGTGTGTCTGAACTAATGTTTCCTCAGTAGTTTATCAAAGTAGGACAGTTCCTACGTCCAGAGGTACAATTATAAACTTTATTCCCATGTTGCAAAAATTTGGGAATGGAATTCGAACTCAGCAAACAGCATGGATAGAAGGTTTAATTGGCTTTAAAAACTTGTCATCTTGGTCTCGCTTAAAGGCAGTCAGTGAGCAGCTAGCGCCGCCATCTGGTGAGGAGTGGAGCAGCTTCATCAGGCTGTAGATTCACACTCAGACCGTTTTAGTTCAGGTTTGTGTTGCTGTCAAGCCTAAACTCTTATTCCTTCAGAAAAAAAGCCTCTGATTAAAAAATAAAACACATTTATTGTTTTGCATCCATAACTTCAGACCCTGTGACGGTTTTTAGCTCCATCATCCCTCCTGCTCCTCTAAAACCTGAGCCATAGGTGGAGCTCCGTCCCTACCTCATCCTCTGCTTGTCCCAGTTCTTTCTTAAGCTCCTCCACCCTCAGACGGAGCTTCTTGACCTCGGCGTCGTGGCTCTCCACCCTCCGGTTGGCGTGGGCCAGCTCTGCCGTCTTCTCCTGGAGCTGCTTCTTGAGCTTTGCGTGAATGTGGCGAAGATCTGCCAGCTCCTGCAAGAAGAGACACGATTAGAAAAGCTGCAGTCAGAGTTCTGATGAATATGCAAAAGAGAGATCATATCTCTCCTATTCTGGCTTCTCTTTATTGGCTTCCTGTTAAATCCAGAACAGAATTTAAAATCCTCCTTCTCACATA
>NW_015151345.1:80346-83737 GCF_000732505.1 Cyprinodon variegatus
ATTGCTTGTTCTGTCCCTAATCATGCCAGACCTGCAAACCTTTTTCCATGTCCATTTAGAAAGCTTGAGTTTCATCCAGTTGCAGCTCAGAAGTGAGGACAGAGACCAGGGGTTCTTTGTCTCAGTTGTTCATTAAGGCAGACTTCTCATCCAGTTTGACTCTATACGTTCTGAAACTCAAGAGAAATGTGTTGCAAAAGGTCTGTTTGCAGCAGTTTGGTTCTGAAAGTTTCTGACTTATCCTTGATGGTTCTGGAGATCTGGTTCCCCTGGGGCCCGCATCTCCACTGTAGTGGAAAACCAGCCAAAGCGGACCCCAGCATCCTGGGCAAGGGAGAGGAGGCAAGGAGAGCAGGAGGCAAAAGGGAGCAGGAACAGAAGAAGAAGAGTCTTGTGTGCTCTGTGGTTTTGTCTGTCCTCACACAGAGGGGGGTGGTGGTTGGTCACACCTCTGTGACTTGCCATGTGACTTACCTGTGGAGGCTTTGGCTGAAACGGGGGTTGTTGCAGAGATTTCACAGCTGATTCCACATCATCATGTCAAGATGAAATATGGACACTGCTTCCCAATGTCCAAAAGTATGATCATGGGATATGGCACAACAACTATGGGTATGCTCATCTGACAGAGCTTTTTCCTCTTCCTAGCTCCCTTCTAGACTCCTCTGTCCACAGCTGCTCCCAATCTGCTGATTACCCTGGTCTTTGTTTCTCTCTCCCATATATTCTCCTCCTGTTCAGTCACTCTTTGCTGGTTTGTTGTCATTTCTTTGCACCTTTGTTGTGAGGATTCCTGGTTTTCAGTATTTTGGGGATTTTTCGTGGATTTATGTTTGCAGATTTTTGTTTCTGTTCCCCTTTTTGTCATTAAATCTTCAAGAAACCACGTCAGGTACAGTCTCTGCATTTGGGTCCTATCAAACCCCCACTTGACAGTATTAGCATTCTTTGTAGAGTTAAGGACGGAAATATGCACTTTCATTAACATAATTTCATTGTTTATGACGACATGGATGAATATCTGCTTGCACATGCGTAAATGAGCCAAAGGTACAGATGGGGTAGTGACAGACTGGTTACACATCCCTACAGAACTCTGCTAAAGCTAACGAGCGGACCCACATATCTGGGTCTGACCTCAGAACCGAGTCAGAACGGGACAGCAGGACGGCGCTGAACAACTGTTTGACGTCCAATGAGTCCATTTCCACCAGAAACCCCGAAGGTTTTCACTTTTAAACGAAAATTAAAACATTGATGAAAACCCCCCCTGATACTTTCATGATTAAAAGGAAACATTTTAGAAAGATTTACTAGAAAAATCCTATAAAACATTTTAGAATAGAGATGTTTGCTAAATTTTAAATGAGATGTTGCCAACATTCAGACCAGAGGCGGGGATTTCCACCACTCTGTACTCCAGATGCAGTGCTTCCATCCAGGACCGCATCATCAATTAGGAGCTTCAGCTGCGTGGAACTGAAACGCCCCTCATGTTTCGTTTAGAAAACATGCAAATTGAAACAGATGAACGGGTCCACCCCCGCGGATGTCTGGGGGACAGTGATTGGCCTACATGTTCTGAATGCTGTCGTACCATAAAGAATAAATGATGAACAGTTTAGTTTGTTCCTTCAAGTCGTTGCCCATAGGAAGATGTTACTTGGATATAACCTAACGGAATATCTTCAGAACGGCTCCAAATGACACTAAACTCATATGGGTGAGTAGAACATGATGGAATAACGGAAAATCAAGGGACCAATGTAAAAAAAACGGTGTTCCCCTTTAAGGGGCAGAGNTTTCGTTTAGAAAACATGCAAATTGAAACAGATGAACGGGTCCACCCCCGCGGATGTCTGGGGGACAGTGATTGGCCTACATGTTCTGAATGCTGTCGTACCATAAAGAATAAATGATGAACAGTTTAGTTTGTTCCTTCAAGTCGTTGCCCATAGGAAGATGTTACTTGGATATAACCTAACGGAATATCTTCAGAACGGCTCCAAATGACACTAAACTCATATGGGTGAGTAGAACATGATGGAATAACGGAAAATCAAGGGACCAATGTAAAAAAAACGGTGTTCCCCTTTAAGGGGCAGAGCTGGTTTTCCAGTTTCAATCTGCATGTGTTCTAAGCCGTTACAAGGCTTTATTGGGCTACTCTATAAAAGCCTGGAAATCAACCCTATTCCTGACATTTTGAATTGAAAAAGCTTCGTGGATGGAAGAGAAACATCTTCAAACTTGGAAACCAACTCCAGTAGATCGTTTAACTTTTTGGAATGACAATGACCTGGATGACTGAGAATCTCCACCAGCACCATAAAGCTAAGGAGGCAAATGCTGGTCAAGCGTTTCCATGGGAACGATGGTTGAATAAAGGTCAGCGGCTGCAGCATCAGCCAGACTCCTACCTGTTTGAGGGCTTCCTGTTTGCTCTTACTGAGCTCCTCATACTTCAGTTTCCACTGGCTGAGTTCCGCCTCCAGCCTCTCGATGCTCCTACTCAGCGCCATCTTGTCTCTGAGGACAAAGCAAACGGCGGCCGTTAATCCTCCAGTGTTACTGGGGGAAGTGAATCTTCAGCCTAGCTTCCTTCTCACTCTCTCTCTTTCAGCAGGACTTTCTGGGACTCGTCCAGACGAAGCTGCAGGGCGTTGAGCTTGCTGGAGTCTTCCTCTGCCGGGCTCACGTCCTCCCACAGCTGCCGGTTCCGGTCCTGCCGGCCCAAACACGAGCATGAGCGCGACCCGGCTGCACTGATGCCACGACTGTTCCAGGAGTCCTGGCTGTCAGAAGCGGCTGTCCCACAATGCAAAACCGATTCCAGCAGTTCTGTGTCCTGATAGAGCGAGAAGCAATAAAATCAGAACATCAATAGCAGAACAGGATCCTTGGAGCACAGATATCCAAGACTTCTTTACCCAGCATTACCAGAATAAAGGACAGAGGAGAAGGCATCAATACAGATCATCTGAAAACAGCATAAATATTCAATTGAAAGGAAAATGAAATGCGCTTGCAGAGGAGTGCATGATTCCCTCCCCACCTGACAGAGAGAAAAACAGCCTCCAGGAAGGAAGACAGAGAATTAGTGAGGAGTAAACAGCAGCAACCTAACAGCAAGATGAGAGCAAACAAGGAGGCAGAAAACTCCAGCAGGAAAGTGTTACGTGTTTAACTGAAACATGGCTACAGGATGATATCTACGATTTAAGCGTCTCTCTGCCAGGCTTTCTGACTGTACCAGCAGACAGAGATTTAAAGAAGACAGGGAAAGTCAAAGGAGGTGGTTGGCAGTGTTTGTGAACTACAGATGGTGTCATCCAGGACATGTTACTTGGAAGATTTGTCGCTACAGCCCAGATATTGAACTAGTGGCGAA
>NW_015151345.1:84250-90823 GCF_000732505.1 Cyprinodon variegatus
TGCTGAAGAGTCAATGAGCCGATGCAATCAGCTGGTTTTCCTAAGATAGAAAACTTTTAATTTAGCGATTTACTCTTTAAATCTAATATGATCAAAATTGATTGCCTCTGCGATTTGAAAATTTCGTTTAGTTAAATTGCGACTATATGGCAAATACAAATAAGTGGGAGTGTTGGCCTAGTGGTTAGAGCAGGGCACTTATGTTCTAAGAGGGAGGCAAGTACATGGTTTGATCCCCACATCCTCCACTCTGGGTTGCTGAGCAAGACCCTTAACCCCACACTGCTCCCCAGGCGCCGCACAATGGCAGCCCACTGCTCCCCAAGGGGAGGGGTTAAATGCAGAGAGGGAATTTCTCCAATGAGAGATCAACAATGTTCACACTGGAAAAATATAAATCTAGATAAGTCATTTTTTCTTAAAATAAGTGCATTTGTTCTTGAGGAGATAGAAGAGAAATATTTCCATTGGAACAAGAAAATTTAAACTTAAAATAAGTTAACATAATTGCATTATCTTATTTCAATTGCATAATTATCTTATTATGAGTAAAACTACTCATTCCATTGGCAAACTATCTCATTTACCTACTCAAATTACAGGTAAATACACTTAATTTAGGAAATTTTTACTTATTTCTAGGTCGTTTTTCCAGTGCAATTATTATTATTATTTATTTCCCTGCCCTATCCCAGGTTACTCACAGCCTGATCTGGGGCTGCTGTCTTTTAGTAAATAAAGGGCTCACATGGCAGCATCAACAGGCAGTGTGATAGATTAACTCTGAAGATTGTCTGATTTCTGCAGGTTAACTTGGGGGACGGTGCTTGGGGACTGGGGCAGTATGGGGATCATGTGAAGACCTCAAGTAAAGCTGGCTGAATTTCTGCAGCCTGCAAACCTCTAATGCTACGTTCACACCAGACGCAGCAAAAGCAGCAAAATCGCGTCTGCAGCTTCATTTTTGCTGCTTGTACCAGTTAGTTCTGACGAACGGCTGAAGCAGCTTTGCTGCTCTGGCTACGCGGTGCAAAAGTGTGTCTGACGCGCGTTGGGCGGAGCTTCACCATCCTTACATATTCTGCCGGCAGATTTCTGCATTTTAAGTTAATTTAGGCGTCAATAAACTGTTTAAGAGGAGTGGTCATAGCGCTCTGATCATCAGTGCTGTGTCTCTCTCCCTGCCAGCTCCCAGATAAGCTTTTCTGATTGGTTGACGCGGCGCGTCGAGCAGCAAAAATTAAATTTTTCCATCTCGAGCAGCAGCGCGTTTGCGGTGCGTCAGATACTTAAACGCGCCCGATGCGCTGCTTCAGCTGCTCAAAACGCGCCGTGGGACCTTTTGCTGCGCCTTGACGCGCGTCAACCATTGACTTGGCATGGAAACTCGCTGCTTCTGTCGCGCCAGCTGCGTCCGGTGTAAACACAGCATAACTCAGCTCCACAAAAACTGGTGCTCCTCTAGGCTGTAACCACCAGAAGGTGCAGGTGAGAAGCAAACTGCTGTACCACATGCATGGAAGCACTCTGTATGGACCTGGAAACAAGAACAATGGATGGAGGAAGGAAATGATGCTGGGCTGAGTTTGAGCAACACCTCACTACAGTCGGAAGATGGTGGTGAGGTGTTGCTGCCTGTTTGCTGCTGCAAACACTGACTAAATGATGAAAACACAAACGTATTTCCATCTTTCCACAAACACTGCACCAATAAACTGGGGGTTTGCATAAACACCAACTAAAGGCCTTGCTTTAAACACAGAAACATTGAATCTGACAGGAACAGGATGTTGGAAAACAACCTCAAACAAACTGCTGCTAAAGAACACAAAGACGACGCAAAAAAGAATCTCAGCCAAGAGAAAACAGGTCTGGGATTGAAATGCTTAGGGAGGACCGTGCATCGACTTCCATTCATTTTCATCTTTTATTTACAGCCTTACAGGATACATCTGACCCTAACTCTAAACCTGAATCTGACCCTAAGCCTGACCCTGAATCTAAACATGAATCTGACCCTNTGAATCTGACCCTAAGCCTGACCCTGAATCTAAACATGAATCTGACCCTAAATCTAAACCTGAATCTGACCCTGAATTTAACCCTAACTCTAAACCTGAATCTGACCCTAAGCCTGATCCTGAATCTAACTATGAATCTGACCCTAAACCTGACCCTGAATCTAAACATGAATCTGACCCTAAGCCTGACCCTGAATCTAAACATGAATCTGACCCTGAATCTGACCCTAAATCTAAACCTTAATCTGACCCTGAATCTAACCCTAACTCTAAACCTGAATCTGACCCTAAGCCTGATCCTGAATCTAAACATGAATCTGACCCTAAGCCTGACCCTGAATCTAAACATGAATCTGACCCTGAATCTGACCCTAAATCTAAACCTGAATCTGACCCTGAATCTAACCCTAACTCTAAACCTGAATCTGACCCTAAGCCTGATCCTAACTCTAAACCTGAATCTGACCCTAAGCCTGAACCTGAATCTAAACATGAATCTGACCCTGGATCTGACCCTAAGCCTGACCCTGGATCTAAACCTGAATCTGACCCTGGATCTAAACCTATATCTGACCCTAACTCTAAACCTGAATCTGACCCTAAGCCTGACCCTAAATCTAAACCTGAATTTGGCCCTAAGCCTGACCCTGGATCTAAACCTGAATCTGACCCTAAGCCTGACCCTGAATCTGACCCTAAGCCTGACCCTACACAACGGGTAAAACACGGGTCACTTGTTTGGGAACATAGAAGAGCAACAGGAACCTCCAGATGGGTGTTGAGCTCCAAACCCAGTCTGCCGCATCTGCTGTTGAGCAACTTTAATTTTAGACAGTTTCACAGAAAATAAACAGGAGGAAATATTCAACTGAACATAGAAAATGTTAATAGAAGGAAAAACAAACTGGTCTTCTTACCTTCTGCTGACCCATCTTCTGTCCGTCCAGGTCAACGTCCCTCACTGGTTCTGCTTCCGGGGATCCTGGGGACCCCTCCTCTGGCTTAGAGTCAGCTACGACCTCAGAGGAAGCGAGGGGAGACGCAGGGGAGGAGGGGGGCGCAGAGGAGGCACTGTGATGGTGGGGCGACAAAGGGTCGGAGGGCGTCCTCTCAGCAGGGGGAGCTGCTCCGTCTCCCCGGAGGCACAGGGTCTCCTGTCGCAGTGCCTCGTTCTCGGCGGCGAGCTCCTGCCGCTCCCTCCGGACCCCGGTGAGCTCCTTGGTCAGGATGTCCAGCCGCTGCCTCAGCTGCCGGATCTCGTCCCGGGCTCGGTTCCGCTCAGCACGGACCTGTCAAAGACCAGCAGTCAGCTGAAGGCCTGATATCCGTCAGGATGGCTTCTACCAACAGGCTGTCTCCACCCACCTTACTCCATTTCTCCCTCCAGTTGGCCGTACAGTCGGACCACCACCTCATGGTCTTCTCCATCTGCGCTGCCCTGGCCCGAGCTTCCTCCAGCTCCCTGAGCCTCAGCTCCTCTCTGGTTTCCCAGTCCCCCCCTGCTGCCTCTCCCAGAGAACCCAGGCCGAGGCCTCCCAGTCCAGGGGACAGCAGCAGCGGGGGGCTGGAGCTGGGCGTTGTGGGGCTGGGAGTGTGAGCCAGGCTGTCCGGAGAGCGGACCCCTCTGTCTGACCCCAGACCCATGCTGCAGAGGAGGCTGCCTCCGGCCGACTTGCCGCCGTCAGACAGGTGGGGGCTGGGGGTGTGGTTCATAATGAGGAGGCTGAGCGCAACGCGGAACGAAGGAACGTTGTCGTCGGCGCTGCGCCTCAGGCGGGCATTCCTGGTCCGTCAGAGACCTGGAGAGAGAAGCGTAGAACAGTCAGATTTGAACCTGAAACCGCTCCCTATGGAGTTGAAGACACTGGCCTGAGCGCCGCTGGTTCTGATGGGTCACAGCAGCGTCTCTATGGTCTCTGTTATTTCTGCAGAACGTAGACTAAACAAAAGCTGCAGCTCATCTTGGACTGCTTACAGACTGGTGGGGTCAGGAGCCATTTCTCCTTTTCAGATCAGACCAACCAGACCGTCCAACCGTAATGGACCAACATGCAGCTCATTAGTTTATCCCTTAAGTCTTGTATCAAAAATAGACTTTTAACCACCTCAATGGGTGTGCATCCCTTTAGTCGTGTACAAAAGAAACCTTTCGAAGCGTATGGTGATCTGACCTTATATTGAGGTGGTTAAACGTCTATGTTTCATACAAGACTAAAGGGATAAACTCAAATCTGGCGTCTTGCTCATGTGTATTGACTATGGGTATGCTGGTCTGACTGAACACCGGCTTCAGCCCTCGTTCAGGTCCTTCTATGCAGAACATTCTGGTCATGACCTTACTACCTTCGGTCTCTGACCAGTTTCAGCCAGTCGCTCCTCTGAAGCTGCTGAGGAATGATCTGCTCAGTTTAGGAACCGTCCTAAACAGGTTTGGTTTGTTGTGGACGTTCCGAAAGGTTGATTTTATTCCTGATGGATGCTAGTCATCCTATTTTCCCTTCCTTCAAAGGGCCTATTTGATGGTAAATTATTATAATTTGAGCTTCTGACTGATAGACCTCAGTAATCCTCATGGATTCTGCGTTCTGACCGGCAGCCCCTCCTGGGTTCCATCATTGATCTACCCAGAGCACAGATCTGCCCCCCTGCTGGTCCCCGGGGCCCCGATCATGCCTGCTTTCAGCTTCAGCAGGTCTTCTTTACCGCATTGAAGGCATTGCTTTAATGCAATACTGTTAAGGGCCGTGTAGCTTTCCTCAGAAGTGTGTCGCAATTAGCATGTCGCTGTCGCAGGTATGATGTAGATAGTTTTGATTTATGCCCAATGCTGAAGCGTGGTCTGCGCTATGTTATTCCACGCCTCAATGCAAGAGGGCAAATCAGGAACTAGTTAGGGTTGTGGGTGTCTCTGTTTCAGTTTGACGAGTTTTGTTCGCCGTCTACAACCCCTCATCCAACACCGGACGACACACAGTTCACCCGTGAGTGTTCCCTAAAGACTGGCCGTGGCAGTGCGTGTTTTGGCTTTGGGTGCAAACCAACAGACCGTCGCAAGTGTCCGAGGTGTGCCAGGCATTATAGACGGAACTACAGCGAGAGATTCTGCCATTCTTGGTACCAAACAGGAAATACGCATAGTGTAAAGCGGATGTAGAACTGACCAATCAGAGGCCTCCAGTCACCTACAATTTTGGAGAGGTGCAGCAGAGTGTCTGTTGTTTCTGAACATAAACCAGGCTTTAGTGGAAACAAACTGGCTAGAGAAAGTTCAGGCAAACCTAAAGGATCAATGTATCTCTATCTGACCAGACAGCAGCAGGTTTTTGTTTAAAGCATCTGAGTGTGTGGTGGCATAATGACTCGGGGAGTTAGGGAGTACATGAAAACCCTGCGTTGCCTGTCGGGGCTGAGAAATCTGGAGGAAAACCACTCCCTCTGGTTGAGCAGTCAGTGCCAAGAAAAGCTGGGCTCCTTTCTGCCTGCGGCCCAGTCCACTGCCTCCCAGAACCATGGGGGACTTCCTGAGGCTCTGTGGGACCAAGTCAGTGGTATGGGAGGGGGAATGGAGCTGGGTTGGTGCTGTGGTGTGGAGCTTTATTAGGATACAGGAGGCAACACGATGAATTATAGACCCATTTCATACCATGGTGCAATCTGCAGGTAACACAGAACCAGGGAGGGTTCTCTGAAACATCTGATACAGAGGAAGTTCTTACTATTATTTGATTAATGAGGTCAATTTGAGATTTGTTCTTAAGAGTAAAAGCTCATCTAAGCTGTTGGCTAGCAACACATTTTAAGCCACATGTACAAACTTTAAGTCAGAGCCTAAGAGGTGAGGGAGTGAAATGAATAAACAGCCGTCCGACAGCCTGCTTCCTGCCCTCACCTCCTCCTAAAAACTAAATCAGACACCCATACCGACACCTTTCCTGATAATCAAATAGATTTCAATTCTGTTTTTATTTTAACACCACATTTAGCTTTGTCGTAATACTATATGTACTATTAAGATAAAGACATATACTGGCACATAAAGCTACATACAGTAAGGTGACCAGATTCATAAAATCCAATCTGGTGTAATTTCCAGCTCATAGATAAAAAGAAATACATATATCAAAATTAAAATACATCAGCATCCTACATGTAGCATGCAGCTACTTATCAGTGCATGCTACATGTAAGTATCCACTGATATGTAGCGACACGTAGCATGCACTGATCTGTAGCGACATGTAGCATGCAGCTACAGATCAGTGCATGCTACATGTAAGTGTCCACTGATATGTAGCGACATGTATCATGCAATGATATGTAGCAACATGTAGCATGCACTGATATGTAGCGACATGTAGCATGCACTGATATGTAGCAACATGTAGTATCCACTGATATGTAGCAACATGTAGCATGCACTGATATGTAGCGACATGTAGCATGCACTGATATGTAGCAACATGTAGTATCCACTGATATGTAGCAACATGTAGCATGCACTGATATGTAGCGACATGTAGCATGCACTGATATGTAGCAACATGTAGTATCC
>NW_015151345.1:91266-93091 GCF_000732505.1 Cyprinodon variegatus
ATATGTAGCGACATGTAGCATGCACTGATATGTAGCTACATGTAACATGCACTGATGTGTAGCTGCATGCTACATGTAGCTACATATCGGTGCATAGTACATGTCTGATCTGTAGCTGCATGCCACATGTCGCTACATATCAGTGCATGCTACATGTTGCTACATATCAGTGCATGCTACATGTAGCATGCACTGATCTGTAGCGACATGTGGCATGCAGCTACAGATCAGTGCATGCTACATGTAAGTATCGACTGATATGTACCAACATGTAGCATGCACTGATATGTAGCTACATGTAGCATGCACTGATATGTAGCGACATGTAGCATGCAGCTACAGATCAGTGCATTCTACATGTAAGTATCCACTGATATGTAGCGACACGTAGCATGCACTGATCTGTAGCGACATGTAGCATGCCGCTACAGATCAGTGCATGCTACATGTAAGTATATCCACTGATATGTACCAACATGTAGCATGCACTGATATGTGCCGACATGTAGCATGCACTGATATGTAGCTACATGTAGCATGCACTGATATGTGGCAACATGTAGCATGCACTGATATGTAGCTACATGTAGCATGCACTGATATGTAGCTACATGTAGCATGCACTGATGTGTAGCTACATGTAGCATGCACTGATCTGTAGCTACATGTAGCATGCACTGATCTGTAGCTACATGTAGCATGCACTGATCTGTAGCTACATGTAGCATGCACTGATGTGTAGCTACATGTAGCATGCACTGATCTGTAGCTACATGTAGCATGCACTGATGTGTAGCTACATGTAACATGCACTGATATTTAGCGACATATAGCATGCACTGATATGTAGCTACATGTAGCATGCACTGATATATAGTGACATGTAGCATGTACTGACATGTAGCTGCATATGGTCTGGTATTGCTCCAGATATAGAAGTTTGTTGGTCAGAGATGATGAAAGCTGGGCCCAGGTCAGCGGATCACCATAGCCCCGTACTCAGACAGCTAGCCGGCTAACCAAAGAGGCGCTATGATGGATGCACCATGTTGTTGGTATTAGGACGGACCAGGAGGACCCAGTCTGACACCATCTGGTCCAGAATCCATCAGCATACTTCTTCCTAGCTAGACTGTCTGTTACTTGTGTTAATAAAACTATATATGTTTATTATTCTAACTATTAAAACTGAATTTCTTTGGTCAACACTGCCAGCCACACCCTACACTGGACCAAGGATTATCTCAGGGGCCGTAGAACCTTCTGGATATTTGTCTGTGTGTCACTGTAGCCCCAGGTGTTATTTCAACAAGAAGTTAGCAAATCATACACTACATTCCTGAGCCATGATGCTGCCCTCTTTACATGGATTTAAAGGATACACCCTACATGCCAGCACAGCCCCGCCCCACACCCACAGACAGTAGCAGCCTGCCTCTCGCTGAACATAGCCCCCCCACTGTGGCTAAACAGCGGGAGCAGAGGCAGTGATCTATGTGTTTCAGCTCTGGGTTTGATCAGCCTGGTCCAGAGTCCAGCTCAGCACAGGAGAGTCAGATTTCAACCACTTATTGAACTGGTACTGGGGGGGGCAAAAATCTCCATCACTGGGTTCAATCCACTTCACTTTTATAGCACATTTAACCCCTTATAGGACTTGCATCCCCCTTACAAATAGAGAGTCCCCCCCGTCCCTCAGTGAGGTCTAGATCCTGCTACATGGCTGGACATCTGATTTTGGCATTTGACCAATTAGATGGATTTCATATGCAGTTCACCACATCATCCAGTTAGATTGATTCAAAGTTTTCTATCTAAGGAAAAC
>NW_015151345.1:94696-96534 GCF_000732505.1 Cyprinodon variegatus
AGTGGAGAGGAAAAACTCCCTTTGAACAGGAAGAAACCTCCAGCAGAACCAGGCTTAGTGGCCATCTGCTGAGGCCGACTGGGGTTCAAGGAGACAGAAGCAGATATACAAAAAGAAGCATAGATACAAAAGGCAGCTATAAAAGGCGGCCCCGTCCCGGAAACACAGCCAGGCAGACGAGCTCCGAGCCAGCTCCCATGTCAAAGGATGAAGAGAGCACATCCAGTTAGTCACAGTCAGAGAAACAGGACTACACTGAAAAACAGATGAGAGACAGTGCCCTTCAACTGATTTTTCATTAATTAAACAAATATGTTTAAGAAGATCAACAATCTGCTTTATTTAGCTCAGCAGAGGCGTGGTAACGAGGCAATTATTTGATTCAGGTGTGGTAAAGGTGGGGTGCATCGAAAAGCTGCAGGATAGTAGCTCTTGAGGAATGGACTTGAGCACACCTGGGAAAGGGCGTAGAGCTTGGAATCAAGATGTTCTGAGTTCGAGCCCCACTCCAACAGACTGCCACTCTGGGTCCCTGAGCAGGACCATTAACCCCACAATGCTCCCTGGGCGCCGATAATAGCAGCCCACTGCTCCCCAAGGGGAGGGGTTAAATGCAGAGGTAAATGTCTCCAATGTGATATCAATAAAGATCAATTATATTATTATTATTATTATGGTGCTGACAGGTGAACTTATAAAACAACGACAGCATCCATCCCTTTTCAATCAAGATATTTTCATTGAGCTTTTGAACATTTGTTTATTTACCACATGACCGCAGAAGATGAGGATTCCTTTCTGAAAGCAGACCCTCTGACCACCGATCCCCCAAAAAGGGGTGCAGTTAGACCCAATCCCCTAACGGCATTTTATCTTTGATCTTAATATCTCTGGTATTCAGCACTATTTCTGATTTTAGAAACAGAACAATCAGATCAGTGGTTGCAGATGTTTGGTCTCTAATCCACTCGCTGCTGCTGCAGAAACTTATAAAATAAAACTTATAATAAAATTAAATAATAAAATTTTATTTTATATAACATCTGAAGATTCCACCTCTCCTCCAGTAAATATATCACCAACTCTGACCAGATTCTGTTCAGTCTAGATCTAGAAACGGTGTGAAAACTGGCCCAAACAGCAGGATAATCCAGTCCCCTGGACCTCCCCTCTGGGTGCCGCAGTAGCCTCACAGCAGCAAAGGTCTGAACACTGAGAACAACATGTGTGTCTTTGTGTTAGTTATCAAAACTGAACCGGGTCTAAAACGCGACTCCACCCAGCAGCCATCTGCAGCTCCAGGCTGCCACATCTGGAAAACAGATCCCCCAGAAACAGACTGCACCCCTCGGCCCCACCCAGTGTAAACGATACACGGGCCCAGATTCTGACTCTGGTTCACTGAGAGCTGCAATGTGAGGAGATGCTGAAACCCTGTTCAAAGGGAAAAAACACAACAGGTCCAAAGAGAATCAAGCTCAGATCTAACAGCATAGAAACAATGCAGCCTTTAGAAAGACTTGCACTCCTTCAGAACAACTGAGACGTTCCTCTGCAGGCTCTAACTACAGCCCTGCTGCAGACCATAATTACTGCCTCCTAAACACACACACTTTTTGCTCTTGCTAATGTAGTGAGGACCACGTGTTGATTCTCCTTCATTCTCAGTCATTTTTAACCCTTTATATATATATATATATATATATATATATATATATATATATATATATATATATATATATATATAGACACTACTCAAAAAACTTAAAGGATCACTTTGTAATCAGAGTATAGCATCAAGTTAATTAAACTTCTGGGATATTTGGTCAGGTAAGTAG
>NW_015151345.1:99139-102063 GCF_000732505.1 Cyprinodon variegatus
TGTCGCTACAAGCATGCTTAGTGTGAGGGATTGCTGAAGAGTCAATGAGTCGATGCAATCAGCTGGTTTTCCTTAGAAAACTTTGAATCAATCTGACTGGTTGAATTGTCTCGGCCTTGAGATGACATGTGTTGTGAATTGGCGCTATAGAAATTAATTCAATTGAATTTAAACCAGGAGCCCAGGGGCCAAAAACCAGTACATTATTCAATTCCAAAACTCAGAATGTTTTGAAATGTTTATCTCCACATCTTCAACTAACCAACATTTCCCTCCTGCCATCTCAGTTAGGCGTGATACAGTAAAACAGACAGGTCTAAAAAAGCGAGACCAAGCACTGGATCAGGAAGCGACAGAATCAGTGTGAAGCCAGTCTGAAACAAACAGGAAGCCAAATGTAGCGTGAGCAACAGAGATGGAAGGAGAAGCTGCAGATCCAGAGAGGCTGCAGGAAGGTTAGACGCCATGGAAACGGGCTCCTGGACAGAACCACAGCTGGTTACCTGACCGGGCCAGATTCCAGCCAGTCTGCAGACCAATCATGCTGTTATTGGACTGATCCGCTCTCAGAACCACCAGGGGTTTCCATGGCAGCCAGAAGCAGCTGCTGAGTGACAGGCTGGGAGGAAGTCTGACATCACTTCCTGTTGACGTGACCTTTGCTTCTGCTGCAGGAGGAGCTGGACATCAGCTGGGGAACATCTGGGCAGCAGCTGGGGAACATCTGGGCAGCAGCTGGAGAACCCCCCCCCCCCCCCCCCCATAAACTAGGCACTGGGATCCAGCCTGCTGCTCAAAGCTGCAGAAGCTAAAGTTGTGTTTGAACAGAGCAGGTCAGGGTTCTGATGGGCCGACCAACAATGGTCCAGATGGTCCAGGGAACAGCTCCTAAACCTCAGCTCTCCACTGAGCACAGACAGTTGCTGCGCTGTCTAGTTTCATATATCTACACTAAGCCCAGCAGCTCTGGGTCAGATGTTATAGGATGCCAGTAGACATGGAGAGGAAGCCTGGAAGCTCAGGCGGTCTGAGCTCCAGTCCTCCAGCCTCAGGTCTGGGTCCACACAGGGGACTAGAACCATCCCCAACACCGCCGAACACAGAGAGAAAAGCTGAGATGATGCCCGGTGCTGCAGCCAGGACCAGGGACCTACCTGAAGGAGCCGCTGCTCTCCGCTACAGAAGCTGCTCCTTGTCCTCAGAAAGACCCAGATCCTCCATTATTCCTCCGCTCTTCCCTCCCAGCCTGGAGTCTGGATGAAAAAAATGACTTCCACCCACAGAGCAGACAACAGACCGAGCTCTGGCCCGTCCTGACCAATCAGCGGCCGAGATTGCACACAGCGACTACTTTCAGCCAATCACGGCCCGCTCTCAGCGTAGGTGCGTGCGCTGATTGGCTGGCTGAGCAAAGCCCTCCCACTCTACGTTGCTGCTCTTTCTGATGGAATGTCCTACACCAGGCATCCCCAAACTCGGTCCTCGAGGGCCGCTGTCCTGCAGGTTTTAGAGGTTTCCTTGCTCCAGCACAGCTGATTTTAATTGAAAGCTGATTAACAGGCTTTTGCTCTACTGCAATCATTGTAATCAGCTGTTTTAAAGCAGGGAAACCTCTAAAAACTGCAGAACAGCGGCCCTCGAGGACCGAGTTTGGGGATGCCTGTCCTACACGTTCCCCAGAAGAACCTCCAGAACCAGACCAGTTCATTTATGGGTCAGAACTGGGATCCTGTCAGGGAGCAGAGATGGACCGGAACCAGCTTCATTATGGCTGCCACATTTAACTAAACCACTAAATAAATACTGTTATGGAGTATTTTCCTGTACTGTTTTACTTCAAACCGAGTAGTTTCTTGCACTGTAGTACTTTAAGCAGAGTAGTTTCTTGTACTGTAGTACTTTATGCTGAGTAGTTTCCTGCATTGTAGTACTTTAATCTGAGTGGTTTACTGCACTGTAGTACTTTAATCTGAGTAGTTTCCTGCACTCTATCTATCTATCTATCTATCTATCTATCTATCTATCTATCTATCTATCTATCTATCTATCTATCTATCTATCTATCTATCTATCTATCGCATGTCTACTTCCGCTTTCGGACCGACCATTAATGTGAAAGGTGTTACCCGGAAGTGGTTCGCGTTAGCTTGGAGCTAACTAGCGCTTGGTGTCTACCTTGGAGCAGTTACTGCGGAGAGGAAGCGTTCAGGTGAGGTTCGGGGAGCGTTTTTCTGGAATGTTCGGTGATGTGATGTTAGGGCCCAGGGGAACATGGAGCCGATGAAGGCTTCCGGACCGGAGGTTCGGCTCTTTAAGGGTTGTTTTCACTTGTTCAACATTTGGAAGGAAAGTTCAGCCACGGGGCTAGCTTCCGTTAGCTTTGGGCTAACATTAGCGCTAGCTGTCGGTGCGGCGATAACAGCGTCTGTTTGTGGTTTATTGTGGAAAGCCACTCCACGGAGCTTTCTGCAAAGCGGTGGCTGGGTGTTCGCGGCAGCACCGGCTGACAGCGGGCAGCTGAGCGGCTGGAAGGGACCGGAGCCCAGCAGGAACACACCGTCCGGTCATGTCAGCTCCTCTCTGAAGTTCCCTGAAAACCTGTAGGTCCGGAAAATCCCGTTTTTCATCACAGTCTGAGATTTCTGTCGGATTAGAGCAGCAGGAGTCCAACAGGAAGTCAGCCTCCTGGAGATTGATGAGTGATGCTCTCAGTGGGATAGCTCCAGGGGCCTCATTGGGACCCCATAGTTCTAAGGGCCTCATTGGGACCCCATAGTTCTAGGGGCCTCTTTGGGACCAGGGGCCCTCCTTCAGTTTAAGTCCTGATTTGTGACCCTTGGCTGCGGACTCTCTGATGTCCACCTGCAGTGGGACATGCAGGTGGACATGTTTATGTATTTCTATAGCGCCAATTCACACCATGT
>NW_015151345.1:102831-113463 GCF_000732505.1 Cyprinodon variegatus
ACCATTTTTTGTTGTTTTTTTTTTTGCCCTTTTCGGGCCGATTTTCCAGTCGTGCGAGAATTTTTCATTTGGGCCGATGGTGCCTCATGTAGTGTTCAGGGGGTAGCGAGGGACGATCAGCCTCTCATGACCAGGAGTCATAAGGTCAGGAGAAATTCAGGCAGCCGTCGTAAGGTCGCATCAGAGCGTTGGGTCGCACAGTGTGAGAACATACATCAGCTGTGAACTTATAAACCCTGCTGTTTCATTGTACAGTTTGAGCTTCAGCTGCGTGCAGCGATTGAAAAAAATCGTACAGTGTACGCCTGACTTTAAGGTGTTTGTCCTTTGTAGATCATTTGGACCAAACCAGCAGGTTCATCAGACGGAACAGAAGCTCTGAGCCGAATCTGAACAACCTACTTCTTCCTCTGTGTCTTTCCAGCATCCACCTCTAACGATGGAGACGGCAGCGGTCTGTGAGCTTGACCTGGAGGACAGGAGAATAGTGAGCGGCAGTGACTCCCCTGCTGAGCTGGACAGTCCCTGTAAGGTAAACCATGGTGGCTCGTTGGAGGAGAAATGTTCCTGAGTCTTGAAGCTGTTGGCAGGTAGAACCGTAAGACTAGAACCAGACGTCTCCGGGGCGTCCTGTCAACGTCCTCCCGTTCACAGCGGTGTGTTTGTGTTCCAGGAAGAGGTGGCAGGGTTCCATTTGGGTCTTTGTGGCCCTGAGGAGGAGCGGGGGGAGACTCCCGGGAGAGAGGACAGTCCCAGTGAGCTGGATCCAGGAGAGACCAAGACTGGAGAGCATAAAGCCTTTGGTAGGAGGAGAGGTACCAGACTGGACCTCAGTTAAACTGTCTGACCACCATGGCTGCGTCCGACCCGCCACCCTAACCCCTCCATCCCTCTATAGAGTGGGACTTCATAATGAACTCAGTTAACTGACCGTTCGGACAGGTGGTCACTACTTTTCTCTCTCCATTGGTCCCGTAACTCCGCTTACCCCATACTCTGCCTGAGCCATCTTTATTTGTAATTGACTGCTGACAGGTGTGACAACAAATCCCATGAGGCTTTGCGAGGAGAGCTCTCCTCACAAAGCATCATGGGATATAGCTGCTTGTCTAGGGACCAAGGATGATTACTAATTTTCAAGGTGCATTGAGGGAAATTTCAAGTCCACTACTATTTCATCCACTGGACAATTGGAAGCTGTTTTAAAATGGCGTTATCACCATATGGTGCAATATTCAGAGGTTAGGCGGACATTCGGACATAGCGTATGATTCCTGCTAAATGAGACCTTCCCTGACCTTCTGTTTCTCCTCATACTCCATCCAGGGAAGGAGGTGGTGCTCCTGATGCAGGCGCTGAACTCTCTGGCCACTCCAGAGGAGAAGCTGGCTGCGCTGTGCAAGAAATACGCAGACCTGGTATGAGTGCTGTGTTAGCGTAGCATGTCTGTTATAGCGTAGCATGTCTGTTATAGCGTAGCATGTCTGAGTTAGTGTAGCATTAATGAGCTAGCGTAGCATGACTGAGTTAGCGTAGTGTGTCTGTGTTAGAGTGTTAGAGTAGCATGTCTGTTTTAGCATAGCATGACTGAGTTAGCATAGTGTGTCTGTGTTAGAGTGTTAGAGTAGCATGTCTGTTTTAGCATAGCATGACTGAGTTAGCATAATGTGTCTGTGTTAGAGTGTTAGAGTAGCATGTCTGTGTTAGCATAGCGTGTCTGTGTTGGCATAGCATGTCTGTGTTGGCATAGCATGTCTGTGTTGGCGCAGCATGTCCGAGTAAGCGCAGCATGTCCGAGTTAGCGCAGCGTGTCCTAGTGTGCGTAGCATGTCCGTGATGGCGCAGCGTGTCCGTGATGGCGCAGCGTGTCCGTGATGGCGCAGCGTGTCCGTGTGAGCGTAGCGTGTCCAAGTGTGCGTAGCGTGTCCGAATGTGCGCAGCGTGTCTGTGTTAGCGCAGCATGTCCGAAGCACCGTAGCATGGCTGACTTAGCGTTGTATAGCATGGTTTGGGTAGCATGGTCAAGTTAGCGTAGAAAGTCTGACTTCGCGTAGCATGGCATTGTTGATGTAACATGCCGCAGTTTGTCAGTCGCAGGGCAGTGGTTTTTAGCACTGATCTCTCTTTATTTACTGGATCGCTGATAGACTGAAAAAACTGAAGTGATTTGCCGCCATGTTGGTACTCCCCACTTATGTAGTCAGGCCATAGAAATGCCTGTAATGTAATTACAATAACAATGTAATCAATACATGTTTATTACATGTACATCATCAATTTAGCACGTTTGGAGCATCATCAGATAGTGTGTGTCTGTAATATTCTTAATATCTGGCTGCAGTATTATTCTGCCTCATTTACATTAATTATATTGTGATGGATTTGTATAATATGTTATATTACATGATGATATCATGTGTCTATTTTTTTTTTTTTTTTGCCATAAACGACCATAATGTACTGATGCTATAAACAGCCAATGTGTGTCAAAGCAATTAATTTATCTTTATTTTAAGTCTCCAGTCCCCCAGTAAATGAGAACATCATGGTTGTTCGAGGCTTTAGCTCACAGATTGTTTACACTGCGACCGGTCTAACTGGGTCCGCTCCTCATCAGCCTTACACCCGTCTGTCCCTTCTACCCGTCTCACCACCAGGGAGAACAGAGCGTTCAGCCGCTGTGCCCCCCTGCCTCTGGAACTCTCTACCATCCTTACTGAGAAAAACTGACTCACTTCTCCATTTCACTACTCAAAACTCCATTTCTCTTAAATATTATTCTCCCATCCCAGCCTTCGTATTTTTTAAATGGTTTTATTCCGTGTTTTAACTTTGTTTCTCCCATTGGGTGTTTATCTTTTGTGCCGTGACCTTGACTGTCCAGAAATGCGCCTTTGACATAAAATGTATTATCATATTTATTATTAGGGAGTACCAATATGGTGGCTAGTGACTTCACAGCACCGTGTACTACCAACGGCCTATCACCAGTCCATTGAATGGAGATCAGTGGTGCATCTTCCTCTTAGCCTTGCTGGGCGCCTCACAGGCTGATGCAGGCACTCAGACTGTAGCCGTGGTAACCAGGACAGATGCTTGTAGCTGCTTCCTCTGTGGTTCTCTCATAATCTCTGCCTCCCAGCTGTATTTTCTGCTGGGTTCTGGAGGTGGTTCTGCTGTCATAGCCTCGTAAAGAGTTTGTGTCCTAACTTGGTTCTGGTCCGGTCTGTGTCCAGCTGGAGGAGAGCCGCTGCATGCAGAAACAGCTGAAGGCCCTGCAGAAAAAGCAGTCTCAGATCGTCAAGGAGAAGGTCCACCTCCAAGGAGAGCACAGCAAAGCCATCCTGGCCCGCAGCAAGCTGGAGAGCCTCTGCAGAGAGCTGCAGAGACACAACAAGACCCTGAAGGTAAGCTTCTGGTCCCGAGGAGAACCAGGTCCCTGCATTCTCACCTTCAGTGATTGTCCCCTGCAGGAGGAGAACGCCCAGAGGTCTAGGGAGTATGAGGAGCAGAGAAAGGAGGCCATGCTGCACTTCCAGGTGACTCTGGGGGACATCGAGGTCCAGATGGAGCAGCACAGCTCCCACACGGCCAAGCTGAGGCAGGAAAACATGGACCTGGCCGACAAGCTCAAGAAGCTGATCGAGCAGTACGAGCTCAGGGAGGAGGTACGGAACTACTGCTGTACACAAGCTCAGTGCTTCTATCAGTTCTAGATCTACCTGAGTTTCCTAGTCATCGGTCTATGTGTCAACCGGTGGTTCTGCAGCTCGCTAACCGTGTTCTGTTCCGCAGCACATAGACAAAGTCTTCAAACACAAGGAGCTGCAGCAGCAGCTGATGGACGCCAAGCTGGTGAGGATCACAGAGATGATGAGGGAGGTGGAGGACAAGCAGCAGCGCGAGAGAGACCTGGTAACTATGGCAACTGCTTCATCTGCATCATCCCTGCTGGTAGTAGTGATGCTATTAGTGTTACTCAGGTTAACAAAGCAGACTGCAGGCTATTGGAGTCATGAAAACCCAGTTAGAAACCAGTCCATGACCCGCTGTCCGTCTGTCCCGTTTCAGCTGCTGAAGGACGCCACCGAGTCCAGACGGAAATGTGAGGCTATGAAAGAGCAGGAGGCTCAGCTCAAACAGCAGGTGAGCCGGGGATCAGAACCGAGCCTGGAGCAGCAGAATGTGGTCCCCAGGTCTGACCCTCTTCTGTCCCCGCAGCTGTCCCTCTACATGGACAAGTTTGAGGAGTTCCAGAGCACGCTGGCCAAGAGCAACGAGGTCTTCACCACCTTCAGGCAGGAGATGGAGAAGGTGAGCTCTGATTGGACCACAGGAGCCAATGACCTCAGCTCACAGTCTGATCCAGTGAAGTGGGCCTGGGAGAGGCGGAGCTTGGTTATTATGGGATGTTAACAACCTTCCAGGTCACAGTCTGCATCCTTCTTCAGACCAACAGCCATGAACAAGAAATGCAAACCTAGAAGTCCACATTCAGCGCTGACAGATGAGCTCATGCAAGATCCAACTTTCAGACAGAAGAGGAAGGATGGAAACTCCTAAATCCTTAAAATTTTAGATCATTTTTAGAATTGGGACAGAAAAAATTCACATTTCAGTCTTTCTGGAGCCCATTTTGTTCTGGTTCTGTAAACAATTGGATCCGGTTCTGTCCAGTTTGAGGAATGAAGGTCATACCCTGGCAATGAGAATATCACCATGGAAACAATGTTTCTAAACACCTTGGCTGTCTGAACGTCCAGCGTAATGCCTCCATCATTACAGAGTCCACTAGCCATTGGGACGCTGGTATAAAATGGCCTCACCCCTGTATAGTTCTTTATGGTTGTAAAGGGTGGATGTTTGTCTGTTACCTCCTGATTGGGACATAAACCCGAGGGAAACGCTTTGAGGACGTGAACACGGCCGTTAAAGAGCTAGGAGAGTTACGTCACTTCCTGTACCCTGAAGCATCACCGAAACAACCCAAAAAGTCTCAATAGTTCATTTAGAAGAACATTTTGATTGACGATCAAAATCCGTCAGCTGCTGATCGAGGCTGGGGGCTAGCTTCCGGGCTGGCTTCCGGGCTAGCTGCTGGGCTAGCTGCTGGGCTGGCTTCCAGGCTAGCTGCTCGGTTGGCTTCCAGGCTAGCTGCTGGGCTAGCTGCTGGCCTAACTAATCTATTTATTCACTGGATTGCTGACAGACTGGAAAAACTGAAGTACCGTGCTGCCATCTTGGTACTCCCCACTCTCACAGAGTCGTGCCATACCAATGCCTGTAATGTACTTAACATAACAATGTAATCAATACATGTATATTACATGTACATCATTAATTTAGCACTTTTGGAGCATCATCAGATAGTGTGTGCATGTCTGTAATATTCTTAATATCTGACTGCAGTATTATTCTGCTTCATTAACATTAATTTTATTGTGATGGATTTGTATAATATGTTATATTACATAGAGTTCATACTGACTGCAGTGTGATGTGTCTGTTTTATACCTTACATGACAGTAATCTACTGATGCTATGAAACAGCCAATGTGTGTCAAAGCGATTAATTTATAATTATTTTTTTTTAAGTCTCATTGTTGTTCAATGCTGTAGCGCACAGATTGTTAACATTCTGACCAGTCTAACCAGGGAGTACCAATATGGCGGCTGGTAACTTCACAGCACCGCGTACTAGCGACAGCCTATCAGTAATCCAGATGAGTGGCTGGGTTGGCTTCTGGGCTATCTGCTAAGCTAGCTGTCAGGAGGAGCTGGGCCCAGGTTCTGGTTCTGCAGTAGTTCCTCTGATCAAAGCTCCACCGATCTGATTACATCCCATCTTTGCAGATGACCAAGAAGATCAAGAAGCTGGAGAAGGAAACGACGCAGTGGAGGACCAAGTGGGAGAGCAACAACCAGGCCCTGCTGCAGATGGCAGAGGAGGTGAGCTCCCTGATCCGGTCCCATGGGTCCAGTTCTGCTCCCAGCAGCGCCTAACGGTTGGTTGTGTTGCAGAAAACTCTGCGTGATGGCCACTTCAAGGCCCTGCAGGGGAAGCTGGAGCTGCTGCAGCGGCTCTGCAGAGCTCTGCAGAAGGAGAGGAACGACCTGAGCAACCAGCTCAGCCTCCTCCAGGAGCAGGGAGGCAAGGAGGAGGCACCACCCGGACCGGACCAGCAGGGGGAGCCCATGGAGGAGGAAGATTCTGAGGAGGAGGAGCTGCAGGCTGGGGGCCTTCATCAGGGACCAGAGCAGAACGATGCAGATGGAGGCAACCAGCCTGCTGCTCTGTAGCTGATGGAGCTTCTCCAGAACCGCCTTCTGGACCCGGTTCTGGACCTGTCCTTCATATCTTTTGGTTTTTATTATGATTCACTCAATAAAATGATTACATCCAGAACATTCCCTATGTGAGGGCCTCCTCCATCAGCAGCCGGGTTCTGCAGGCCTCCTTCCTGATCCCACCTTTGGGTTCTAGCAGCAGGTCCACCTCCTCCATTAGAACTGGGTCAGGTTCTGGAGGTCCGTCAGTCTCCATGGAGCTCATCCTCTGCAGCAGCACCTCAGGCTGAAGAGAGGAAGATGAAGATGGAGGAAGGCCCAGCGAGTCCATCAGAACCATGCTGGAATTTCCTCTGAGGTCCTCCACCCGCTGCAGCAGGAGCAGCAGATCCACGAGGATCCATTCTCAGAACCAGGTTCATTCCTTTCTCCTCCATCTGACCCGTTCTGAGCTTCAGGACCAGGATGGACCTCCAAACTTTTGCCCAGTAGGAAGGAAATGATCAAAGCAGCTGGTAGTTCAAACAGGCATGTACATCGGACGCCATGATGCCAGGTCATCAGAGCAGCAGCTTAAAGCTCCAACATGAGCTAAGCTAATGCTAGCTTCACTGTTGTAACAGCAGATGCTAATCTTTAGTTATCTTCCTTCCATTAAAAAGTTTCCTTTAATCTCCAACATCTCTGAGGAGGCGGGACTTCCTGAAAGCAGCCAATAACAGGCAGGTACAGTCCTCCCTCCATGTAAGGACAGTTAGCTCTGAACTAGCAGCTCAGGCTGGGAGGAGAAGATGTGGAACCAGAGGAGGATCCTGGTGTTCCATGTATGGAGCATCGGATCCCATCAGGAGGAGCTGGTACCTTTAGATGGTTCTGCTGCAGGGTTCCGGCCCGGAATGACTCAGGTCCTGTCAGAATCTACCTCTGTGGGTCGGGCTGGGCTTCCATGTCCTCTACCGAAAATGTTCTTCCAGTTTGTCTGACTTTTAATAAACCTTTTGTAGGATTTCCACCAAGTTTATTTATTGGCTCCTCGTCATCACTGACCCCACTTCTTGGCCGTGTCCAAACGTCCGCCCTGACCTCTGACCCCTCCCTCACTACACAGTCACCTTTATGGGGACACGTGTTAACTCACCTTTCTGACATCACATCTAGTTTTGGTCACGTGGCTCTGGCTCCTTGCACCACACCATCTTTGCACTTTAATCCCCAAAAACAAATCCCATGAGGCTTTTGGAGAAGAGCTCTTGCAAAGCCTTCTGGGATATATCTGCTCGTCTAGTGACCTTTCAAGGTGCATTGTGGGAAATTTTAGCCCTATTGGGGCTCTGTATACAGCGGCTCTATGAAGGGGTTAGGGTGGATGTTCGGACACAGCCTCAGACATCATGAATGAACCCAGACGCCTGGTTCTGACCCGCCACGGTATAATCAGCTGGAAGATCTGACACACAACCACCTGATCTAATAAAAAATGGGACCAATCAAAACCGGAGAGCTGAAGGCCGGTCCAAACCAACCAGACCAGGAGGATGCAGCGTGTTCGGGTCGTCAGGAGGCGGAGCTGCAGCGCTGCTCAGGTCCCACCCTCCCAGGAGAAGTCCAATATCCTGGATGAACTGAAACAGGTGGTCAGCTGGCTGGAGGCCCGCCTCCTCTGACATCACAGCCGCCTCTGAAGGGGAAGCAGGCGGGTCCACAGACGCAGCAGTGTCTCCTTCATGGACCCATTTAGATTCAGATGTTCTAACCTGTTTGGCTTTTTGATGCTGAACTGGGTTCGGTTCTGGAGGGACCGACCCACTGGACCCAGGCCATCTCTGTCCACAGCTGAGAAGAGGATATCCTGCAGGTTCCTCTTTAGAACATCTGGAGGTCTTTCTTTGGATCAAAGCTTCTCCCCAGCTGTGACAGAATCTAGAAATAAAATCTATAAAAGCATCTTTCTAGTTCAGTATTCGAATCTTCAGGTTCTGGAGAGGAACCTTCAGCTTTGTGCTATGGGAAGGAGGATGCTGGTGGCGTTACCTAGCAACAGACCCCAAATCCTGTGGTCCAAAACAGCAGATATCACGTTTGTTACAATATCCAGAAAATTTTTGTAGATTTTAGTTCTAGATTCTGTCAAAGGTAAGGAGAGGCTTTGATTAAATGTCAGGTTTCTATAGAATCTGCAGATGTTCTGTCTTGTTTAAATCTATAGAAAAGATTTAAAAGGACTAAAAACTGTTTATTGGATAAGATAATGGATCTGATCCTTTTCCCCTTATTAGATCTACAGTCATGGCCAAAAGTTTTGAGAATGATTCAAATGTTAATATTTACAAAGTCTACTGCTTCAGTTTTTATAACGGCAATTTGCATATACTCCAAAATGTTAAAAAGAGTGATCAGCATAACAGCAACTAATTTCAAAGTCAATATTTGCCTAGAAAATGAACTTTATCCCGCAAAACACATATCATCGTCATTGCAGCCCTGCCTTAAAGAAGCAGCTAACATGGTTTCAGTGATTGCTCCATTAACAGGTGTGGGTGGTGATGAGGACAGGGCTGGAGATCAGTCTGTTATGATTAAGTAATAATGACATCACTGGACACTTTAAAAAGAGGCTGGTGCTTGGCATCATTGTTTCTCTTCTGTGAACCATGGTTATCTCTAAAGAAACACGTACAGTCATCATTGCACTGCAGAAAAATGGCCTAACAGGAAAGAGAATCACAGCTAGAAGGATTGCACCTCAGTCAACAATCTATCGCATCATCAAGAACGTCAAGGAGAGAGGTTCCATAGTTGCCAAAAAGGCTCCAGGGCGCCCAAGAACAGACATAGGCAATGTGGAGTCAACAAGTCATCTCCATGTCATGTATTTAATCTACCCAGCCAATTAACCAGGTGAGTCCAATCTGCACAGGTTAATTCATGGTGAAGATTGGACTCACCTGCTTCAGTGGCTGGGTAGAACAAATACATGACATGGAGATGACTTGTTGACTCCACATTAAGGTCCTGAAGAGGAGGGGTCAACACTGCAAATATTGACTTGCAGTGTTACTCAGAATATGATTGCAATTGTATTTCTGTGTGTGATGACAGCATCTGACATGAAAACCAGAGGGCAGCAGATCAGAGGAAAATACAATATTTGTGTCATTCTCAATACTTTTGGCCATGACTGTAATAAACGTAGATGTCCATCATCATGAGCTACACTGCAGATCCTATTATGGATATAGATATTACTATAGATCCTATTATATATATAGATATTACTATAGATCCTATACAGATCATACAGATGATATTATAGATCCTATTATTGATGCAGATATCATAGATATTATAGATTTTATTATAGATATAAGAGAAATATATTACCAGAGATCATATTATATAGACATTATAGATATCATGGATAAATCCTATTATAGATAAAGATTTTATAGATCCTTTAGAGATATAGATATTACTATAGATCCTACTATAGATATAGATATTAGTACAGATAGTGTTATAGATATAGATGATGTAGATAACATTATAGATCATACTATATATATAAATAGATATAATAGGATCTATAATATCTATGATATCTATATCTATAATATGATCAATAATAACATCTATATCTATAATAGGATCTATAATAATATCTATGATATAGATATATATCCTTTTATAGATATTATAGATGTTACTATAGATATTTAATCAGTTGATTAGACATTTAAACTTCAGATTTTGCTTTTTTTCACCTCAATCTTATAAAAAGGCAGATGAGGATATAAAATCAATCTGCTGCTTAGTTTCCAGCAGTAACCGGAAGTGAGCCCGTCCATATTTGGTCCGTCTCCAGGTGTCTTTGTCCTCTGCATCCTTCACATCTTCATCATTTATTAAACTGCTGTTCTCACACAGAACCATTGATGCTCGGATGTCCAGTCTAGAGTCCCGGGCCCAGTTCGATGTAGAGCAGATCCGTCCGAACCACAGTGGTTCTGCAGCGACATGGTTTGTCCCAGACCGTGGGGGTACCAGGCGGGGGAGCTGGTGTTCGCCAAGATGAAGGGATACCCCCACCGGCCAGCCAGGGTGAGTGAGGGGGAGCAGGCAGGTAAACAACCACAGGGCTGCAGTTTCCTTCAGATTTAAAGCTTTTTGTAGAAATAAATATAAAATAGACCAGAAAAGAGGATTTGTTCACTTTATAGTTTGTGTTTGTTTTGTAAATGATCCCTGAGAGAATAAAGTCTTTTCTATTCAGTTTATTTCTATAGCGCCAATTCACATCATATTGTCTCAAGGCACATTACAGTTTACCATATCATCCAGTCAGAT
>NW_015151345.1:116949-118960 GCF_000732505.1 Cyprinodon variegatus
TAAACAGACCACATTTAATCGTTTTAACTTTTTCCCCAATTGGAGTTATTTCTATTTTAATTAGATTATAGTGATGTACTCCTTTGGGAATGTTTGCTAATTTATTTGATCTTGGTCGTGGGCTAAACACTGTCTGGATGGAATAAAGAGACGACATGCGGCTAAACATGTCTTCACTGGTCAGATCAGGGAGGGGACCAGAGAAAAGAGTCCGACATTTTTTTGGCAAACTTACACACCGAAGCAACACAGCGTGAATAACAATTTTACTGTATTTGACCTTATCCTTAGCCAGCAGTTTCAGGTAGGATTTGATGTCGCTCGTTCTGGCCCCCGACAAACATTCGACTCTGGTCCCTGGTGTCTCTAATGCCACGTTTCTGACTATGGAGCTGCCAATCACCAGAGCGGGCTTCTCAGTGGGTGTGTCACTGAGTGGGGAAAACCGGTTAGAAACATGAACGGGTTGGTGGTGACCAGTAGGCAGAGATCAACGACTGCTTTCTGCTTACAGTAAACCAATCGCCTGGCTGAATCCTGCAGTTCTGTGATATTAAGATAAAAAATTAATCTTGAGGATTTTTGACAAGGGAGCACTGTGAAGCTGTGGCGGCAGGATGTAATTCCCCCCTGAGCAAAAACTGGCTGAAAGGACATTGAATAAAACGACATGATTTACATCAAAACATCCTCATTTGGTTGAAAACTGAGGAGGAGAAAAGCTGTAATTTTTAGATTGTTGAAAAGACGTTGAAGATTGGGTTTGTAATATGTTTTTCTTGTCTTTTATTGGGCTACAGGGGACAGAATCAGACCAACCAAACAGCCCAGTGGACCAAATCAAGACTATGACGGCCCAACCACATTAGCATAGAAACCGTCCCACACCGTTTGTTGCTGTGTTTTTCTTTTCTTTAGACATAGATCTCATTATGTCTTTAATAGATTAACCTTCTCTATCTGTTCTGGTTCTAGATGCTGCACAGACTTTTTAAGTTGAGCTTTGCTTTATAGAATGTGCCGCTGGTTTTTATTTAATTTTTTATTAACTTCTAATAATCTGTTCCAGTCAAATGTGGGAAATAGTTTTCATTTGTGTATAATACTGAGACAGAAGTAGAAAGAATGAGCAGATCTGTTCACTCTGCCTATTCAGAGCCTCTCTATGCAGTCAGGGTGACATGGGAAAAACAGTTGGCAGCTGGTGTGTTCAGGCCAGATTTGGATACTCTGAGATGTTAGATCCCTGAAATTACATGTAAAAAAATACTTTGTTTTGTTGGCATCATCTGTGGAAATCTACAGATTCCAGGTGATCTTTTTTTTTCTATTCTCAGTTAAAATAAAATACTACTTTGCACTAAATGTAAAATGAAACCATCAGGTCTCAGTAAATATATCAGTCTTGTTACCTTTATCTCATACCTAGATAACCCACGCTTTGTTAATGTTGCTTCCTGAAGCTCTGCCGAACAGTTTTTATGTTTTTTACTTATAATAAAAAATGTCCTTACTGAACTTAAAAACAGGAGAGTTTTCAGTATTACACACACCACTAAAATAACCTCTGAAAACAACTTCTGGCAAAATCCATTGTTTTATTTCAAAGACATGATAGGTAACATTTCTCTTATTCTTTAGAAGCCTTATTCAATTTATTTAATTCATTGTTTTACAGCAGAGGTGTCAAGTAACGAAGTACAAACACCTCGTTACTGTACTTAAGTACACTTTTTAGGTATCCATACTATACTCCATTACTTATTTTTCCTCCTACTTCCTTTAAAACAATTGTTACTCGTTATTCTTGGCTTCGGTTTAATGCAGAGATCGCAGATTAGCTCCTTGTGTACTACTCCCTTTAGAGGACAGCACAAACTCTAACCAGAGTAGAAAAAGAAGTGGGAGGCCGCATGACACAACTGAGCAAGAAGATAAGTACATTAGAGTCTCTAGTTTTAGAAACAGACGCTGCATTTTTCCCCAACTGGCATCTTCCTTGAATAGTACC
>NW_015151345.1:119115-126116 GCF_000732505.1 Cyprinodon variegatus
TGCATTCACGAGCATCAGATAGCTACGGTGCATTCAGGAGCATGGGACATTTCACACTTTCAAGTAAAGAGACAAATGGAGCAGAACTTAACTCATACAATAATGTATTTATTCAGAAACAGTGTGGGCTTTCTTATAATACTGACTGCTCTATAATTGTATTTCTGTTATTTTTTGATTATGCACATCTGCTAGCTTTTTATTCTAATAAATCCATTACAGCAGCGAATTATCAAAGTTTTTCAAAAGCCTGTTTAAAAGCTCCAAATGAGGCTTCAGATCATAAAGCGACAATTATGCTGTCATTGTTTTACAGGCAGAGTTAGCATTTGCTGACCCTTGACCTTTAACTACTGATGGATATACAGGAATACAGTGTCAGCTCCTCTGAGATAGCATGGGATGCTATCTTTGGCAATTTCTATTTTTTTTTATTTGTTTTAATTTCAAAATTCAATGTATAACATGAATGCATAATTACCTCATTTTATTTCAGTGTTAAATATTGTTTAAAGTAACAGATCATTAAAAATGTCTGCAGACTTTTACTGGTTGATGATGTTCTTTATTCAGACCCCCTGATTTTTAATTGGTTCCCCTGGTTTAATATTTCTAAATATTTATTTCCCGTCATGTGCTCCATCCAATGCAGATCATTGGCTCCACCCAAATCTAGTGAAAACTAGTGTGATTGGATGAGTCATAGAACGCAAACACTCATTGGTTAGCTAAAGAAAACCATCAGAAGCAAGCAGGTGTTCTTCAAACTGCTAATGTGAATTGTCTATGCCATGCTAAAATGTCGGATTCAGAAAAAGATGCTGAAATGTCTGAAAGGTCGGACACAGACGAGAGCGTATCGGGAGACGGAGACCAACAAGACCTCCCTCATCCATGGCCCTATCTCAGAGAAGTTTTAGAAATTGAGCTTTCAATTCATATAGCGGCATCTGGCTGTTTTTTTTAAAGGTTACTTTATACTTTTATACTTTAAGTAGTTTTTGGAGCTCATTCTTTTTACTTTTACTTGAGTAAAGAGGTCAAGTTGATACTTCAACTTTTACCACAGTGTTTTCAAACTGCAGTATCTATACTTCTACTGAAGTAACAAATATGTGTACTTTTGACACCACTGTTTTACAGTTACTCAAAAACCTGAATATAAATTTAGGATTTAAATAAGTGTGATCTAATCAACAGAAAATATGAAAAAAGATCCATCTATATTCTAAGATTATTTAATAATCTTTTTTTAATACATGAAACTGCTTTTTGACATAAAAAACTTGTAGTTTCCACTGTCTTCCAGCAGGTGGCAGCAAAATATAATCATCCAGGTGACATGCTAGTGAAGCAATAAAAGTCCTGTATGTTCTCTGCTGTACATACAGCAGAGTACATACACTTTACTTGACTATATTTACTTTACCTGAATAATTTTAAGGAGCGGGTACTTATAACTTTCACAGCACTTTATTTCCAGGAAGCTGTTAGTTTGTTTTAGCTCAGTTTAGCCTTTTAATCCACGGCTGCTGTTTTTCTGTTGTAGCCCTATGGACTGAATCTGGATGCCACTGATTTAGAGATTTAAAGGAGAAGTTCGGTCAGCAAGGAATAATCAATGGATCATTATCTATTCCTAAAACGAATATGTTTGCGGTGATTTAAAGTAGTAGGGAAGTCATTTTTAAATTTCAAATCATTCTGCCTTAAACATGTATATAAATGTACTCTTTATCAGATGATATTGTCCAAAAAGTTAGAAAAATTCTATTTAAAAAAAAATTCTGTCTTAAAATCTGTTGTTTTTTTCCCCTGTTATCTTCTGCAGGCCAGTTTGTTCTACGTCAGCCTGAACACCTAAATTCGGCCAATCATATATCAACGTTCATCTGTCAATCAAATGTTTTCAGTCATAGCATCTTGATTCATATGTTGCAGCTAATATACGCAACGGTTAAAATCAGAATCCTTTCCTTTCCCATTGAGTTCCGTCCCAGTGTTAACGGGGATGGACGTCTGTGTCTTCAGCAGGCGTAGAGCTAACAGAACTGGCAGCGTTGCGAGGCAAGGGCTCAAACATGTACGGCTGGAAGCCTTCTACACCAAACCAAGCTTCTGCCGCCCTGGCGTCCTCTTCCACTACATCTTCGTCCCAACTTTCCTCCTCTAAATAAAAAATGGATGACGGAGTAGACTCATCCACGACCTCCGACACTAAACTCTCCTCCTCTTGCATGTTTCCTCTGTCCATAGCGATCCTTGACAGTGTCGTTTCTAAGTCACCAATTTAGTGCTACTTGGTCCCAATGAAATTTCCCATTGGGAACCTGCTAGCACTAAGTTGCTAACTGGTTAGCAAGATGCTTCCCACAAACCAGCCACAACCAAACCTGCTTGTGAACAATCCCCGCAACAATCCCGCACACTTGATAATCAACAAATCACAGTCACTTAATTCACTCGTGTAAAGTCGGGCACCACTCCGGAGAATTTGGACTCCTACTCCGTCCCATCTCAACCGGTCCAGCAGAAAACCGTCATTGTTGAGCCTGGTTCCGCCAGAGGTTTCTTCTCAATGGGGAGTTTTTCCTCTCCACTGTCGCTTTATGCTTGTTCATCACGGACACGTTCTCGCAGCCTGTGTTACCCAAGCTGGACTTCCATCTTCCAGGTCGCTGAGTAAAGCTCTAGTACGCAAATACAGGACAAGGACAAAGGACAAGATCGCAAATACAAGGGGCTGAAATTAGTTTCCTTCGCAGGGTGGCTGGGCGCACCCTTCCAGATCCTGTGAGGAACTCAGTTACCCAGGAGGAGCTCAGAGTAGAGTCGTTGCTCCTCCATGTTAAAAGGAGCCAGCTGAGGAGGCTCAGGCATCCGTTCCTGATGCCTCCTGGTCGCCTCCATCTGGAGGTGTTGTAGGCATGTCCCATTGGGAGGAGGCCTGGCGGAAGGCCCAGAACACGCTGGAGGGACAACGTCTCTGAGCTGTTCTGGTGTCACCTCGGGGTCCCCCCAGAGCAGCTGGAGGAGGTGTGTGTGGATCGGGAAGTCTGTGCATCTCTGCTTAGACTGCTGCCTCTGCGACCCGGCCCCGAATAAAGAGGAAGAAAATGGATGGATGGAAGGATCAACAAAGCTGGAATAAAAGAGATATGGTTTGTGCACAAAAATATAACTTTGTTCCCATTAAACAATAATTTCTGGCCTCAAAATACTATTAAGTGGATGAGAATTACTAATTTACGTGCAGGAAATATTAAGTTGTACAGGAAAAAAATATATCTAATGTGTGCACAAAGTATTCTTCTATGTCCATGTGCCATACTTATGGCTACAACATGTGACGTTTAGTGGCCCAGATCCAGTTGAGCGGTGGGGGGCTTAATGGGGCAGTTATCTGGCTTTGCCCTAATATCACTGCCAGGCATATGCACATTTGTATACATTACAGTTGCTTCCAATCACAATAGGAGCATTTTCACTTTCTTGAAACATCCATCCATTTTCTGACATGCTTTTCACTGGTGGGGTCATGAGGGTTGCTGGTGTCTATCTCCAGCTGTTTATAGGCAAGAGGCGGGGTCCACCCTGGAAAGGTCTCCAGTCCATTGCAGGGCAACACAGAGACAAACAACCATTCATGCACACACTCACATCTATGGAGAATTTAGAGAAGCCAGTTAACCTGACAGTCATGTTTTTGGACTGTGGGAGGAAGCTGGAGTACCCAGAGAGAACCCAAGCATGCACAGGGAGAACATGCAAACTCCATGCAGAAAGACCCCGGGCCGGGAATCAAACCCAGAACCTTCTAGCTGCAAGACAGCAGTGCTACCCACTGTGCCACTAAGCAGCCTTTTCTTGAAACATCTAGGTAACACTTTTCTGTCAGATTCCTTCGTCAGAAGGTGGATTTCACATCATTTTCATGCTGTCCATCCTTAGCAGAGCACAAGGATGCATTTTATGTGCCAAACACCCTCTGCTTGCCCATCATGGTCACTAAAGGTGCAGTCGGGGGAGAAGAACAGCAGAAACACTTAAGCTGTTACTGGAACAATTAATGAAATGACTTGATGGTGAAATCTCTTCTGGATCATTCATCGTATCTGAATCAATCGAGGTCAATTTATTTCTAACTGCAGCAGCGCCCTCGCTGCGCAGGGCTGGTTATGCTGCATCATTACATGATCAGGCTCTACTGTATCAGTTTCTCTTTTATACTGTTATAATTTGTAGCTTTTGTGGTTATTATCATCCCCCCCCGACAGGTGGGCACAAAGTGAGGCAGATGCAATTTTTCAGAAAATATTTGAGATAAAAATATTTAATATTAGAGTAACTAAATATATAAATATATCTGCGTTAGGTATATGTAATATGTTTTCTTTAAATAAGGGTCCATTAGAACTCCCCCCATACCAACATAAAATGGTTTAACCAGGACAACAGCAGGCTGCAACTTTTAAAGTTTTTTTTTTTTTACTGCAAACTAAAAATGTCAGGTTTTCAGATAAGAAAAGAGAAAAAGGGAAGATGGCACCAAAGGCTTGGTGGATTTTAGGAGTAAATATTAAAAATAAAGTGAGAATGAGTCAGGAATAGTTCCAGCAATGGAATTGCAAAGTCAGGTAAGAAGCAAGGATTTTATTAATGTGATTTTAAAGTATAGCAATAGCAGGGAAACCATCTTTACTTTTAAAGAAATACTTGAGCTCAGTGCCAAAATAGCAGAGAGATGGCAGAGGTCCAGGTGCAGGGGGAAAGACAGATGGCAGCTGAGGTGCGGCAGCTTCAGTGTTTGAGTAGGAGACAGAGAGCCATCCCTACCCCTAACAGAGACAGTGCAGGTGGGGGGACTCGCTGCCCGATCGGAGAGTCTGAGCATAGTGGCTCAGAGATGGATCATGCCGTTAATTTCAATGAACCTGCGCTGTGGCCAACAAAAATGACCGATTCTGATCAAGTGATGTTGTGCGTTTAATGGGAAAATTGAAGTCTTTCTCAGAGTTGGCGAATGAGCTGCCAGCAGATACAGAGCGCAGAGAATCCTCAGAGTATCTAACCTAGTCTACCTCCCACAATGGAAGGGAAAAATTGTTAGGGACTGGCTGATATACAGCAGGTCAAAAAAGGCCATATTGTTGCTGTCGTAATTCCTGTTCTCTTATAAAGTAGATAGAAGTTCAGCTAGTGCACTAAATTCAATAGATGGGATGAAAATGTGCATCATGAAATACAGAAAGCTTATTTCCAGGGCATGAAAGAAACTCTGCACACAAAAACCTTGTTGTTGTCCGGGCCCTAAACCCAAAGCTGTCAGCTGGCCTGGTTATTATTCTCAGCATTAGGTCTGTGATCTCAGCCTCTGCCCCGACCAGCCATTCTTTTTTCATCTGTTCCGCTCATCGGAGCACCTCTGCCTGCTGAAGGCTCACTCCAAAGATGCTCCATGTGACTAAATGCTCTCTGTTTATTGTTTCTGTGGATGTATACAGACAACAGCTCCATTTTTAACCCACCAGTGATAGACTGAAAGGGTGAACAGAAAGCCTACAGAAATAAAGCATTGATTACGATCAACCAAGAGAAAAGGAGGAGTGATAAAAACTGTGGGTGTAAAATAAAACATATCTGTGCTATGCTGTGCAATGGATGGGCGGTAGGAAAATGCATGAATCTAGAGGTTAAATGTACTTTTTGAAGAAGGAATTTGAGAGAAAATCATTAGAATAAACCTCCGAGATCTTTTCAATATCGTTGAAAACTCTCCTACATTTTTAATATATAACAAATGTGGATTTGCCAAGCAGTTATATTAGAGCACAGCAAAACAACTGGCCCATTAAGTCCCCCATATGGCCACAGTGAATACAGCGTGGACAGAGATTAGTCATTTGTGTGCACATTAAATATATTTTGTCTGCATTACTTCATATTTCCTTCACATTAATGAGTATTTCTCAGCCACTAAATCACATTTTGTGGCTGGAAATTATTGTCCTGTTGGAATTTTTTTTTCTTTTGTGCAAAAACAATATCTCTTTCATTCCAGTTATGTTGATTCACAGGTCTGGACTCTGACAGGAATGTGGAGTAACATTTAGGTAACGTCTTCCTCATATAAATTCTTTTAAAATTTTTACTCAATAGAATGTCAGTTGATTTTACTTGAGTTGATTTGAATTTGTTATGCTGGTAAAGTTTCTCAGTCATCCAGGTCAGAGTCATTCCAAAAAAGTTAAAAAAACAATCCACTGGACTTTGTTTCCAAGTTTGAAGACCTTTCTCTTCCCACCCAGGAAGCTTTTTCAGTTCTAAATGTCAGAAATAATATTTAGTTCCAGGCTTATAGAGTGGATCAACAAAGCTTTGTAGAGTTGAGTGAGCGGCAGACCGGTTTTGAGCGAGGGTGTGCGAGTTTCAACGCTGCACATTGTTCTGACTGCACGCCCAGTTCGGTGACACCAAACTTATGCCATAGATTCTGAGCAAAAGAACACGAAATGCAAAGTTTGCCTGAGAAAATTTGGGACTACCCAGATTAACACACCCAACCTCAACCACCTACAGCACAGCCATGCTGTGGAGTTCTAAGATGTGCAAAGGCTCCATTATCTTTGCTAAAAAATGTTTGCAAGAGAGGAAACATTTTTCTCCAGTTCAATAACACATTGTTGAATGTTTAAACCTTAATGGGTACAAGACCTTAATATTTAATTGAAAGTATTATGTAATGTTATTTATTGAATAAGTAATTACAAATAGATCAGTTACATTTCCTGCACATGCTCTTATTTTTGATAAAGGAGCCAAAGCATTTATCATTATTAAGGTAAAACCACCCAATTTATCATGATACTGATTTGAGGTCCTGCCCTAATCTGTAAAGTTATGCTGCTATAGGCTTAGACTGCTGGAGGACATATATAGGGACCCCTTTTTCATCATTCTGCTTCATTCTATCTCTATTCTCCCACTCTGAAGAATCTGTT
>NW_015151345.1:126494-128319 GCF_000732505.1 Cyprinodon variegatus
GGTTTCTTCCTGTTCAAAGGGAGTTTTTCCTCTCCACTGTCGCTACAAGCATGCTTAGTGTGAGGGATTGCTGAAGAGTCAATGAGTCGATGCCATTAACTGGTTTTCCTTTGATAGAAAACTTTCTTTTCTTTTCTTTTCGATCTGGTGAACTGTATCAAACAATGACCTGAGATGATGACCTTGAATTGAACTGAATTGAATTAAGGCCCTCTGCTTGACCTTCCCTGGGATTTTGGACCAGATGGAAAGTTTTTATTTACCAGCTAAATCCTGGCTTATTGTAGCTCCATGTGTCCTTGAAGTTCTGTTGAACTTCTACATGTGCTAAAACTTTATGCTTTGCTCTCACATTGAAACCACTGTTTATTAATGTGCTAAAACCAGATAAATCTGGCTTCCATGGCTGCCAGTAGTGTCCTGTCAACTTCCATGATACTAAATAGCCGCAGTCATAACAATGCCTGCGACCAGCCATAGAGCTTCATACCCATAAAGGCCCCCGGCACGCTCAATTTATCATACATTTTGCAGTTTCACACCCGCTCACACAGAGCCCTTCATGGAGCATTAATGTTGGTCTGTGAAGAGAACGTTTGACACTCAGCCTGATGCACCTTCCACAGCTTGCATTCATTCCCAACCTGATGAGAGAAGCGCAAAGAGACAACCCCGCCACCCAAACAGGGACCATTTGGTTTGCGGCGGACACCATGCGCTCTAAAGACATGATCTAAATGCTCGTCAGAGATTGTTTTGCCACTGTGGGCCCTCAGCAATGACATAAGGGAAGGGGTTAGAGGGGCACCCCCCCCAGCCTTGTGGAGGCCAGCCAAGATGAATATGAGGAAATGAGGCAGACATCCAGTAAATAATAGTTGCCATTGTGCCTCTCAGCAAGCAGAGGTTAGGGTTGGGCTGGAAGGGGATGGTGAATGGGGGGGGACTCTGCATGATATGCCAGGCCTTGACATGGCAACCGGACCCAGAGCTGTCACCCCTGCGGAAACATCACCCTCGCCTCCACAATTTGTGCACTTAACACTTCAGTTGGCACATGACAGGTGCTTATTTCACTGTGCTGGCTTTTTCCCCTTGCAGCGATGCCGCTGAAGTCCGAGCAGACGCGGCATCTGGTGGGAGGGTCTAACCACCAAGAGGAGGAGGACCAGCGATACGTTTTAGAAGCCTCTGCTGTGGGAGTCGGCATTACTCTATGGAACAAAGCACTCCTGTTCACAGAACATTCTTTTAAAAAAAGGTTACATTTCTGAAATTTTAACGTTCATCAGGTCTGCATGTAAGCAGACCTGATGAACGTGAGCCGTAACTAGAACCTTTACTGCAGCAGCTGGGAAACACAGTGGGACCCACTGATTGGTGTAATTAGCATAAGGAGGGGTTCATCTTCTTTACCATCAGTTTTAGAGTTAGTCTGGCCTGAAATAGAAAACATATCTTTAGCCACTCTTATACTGTTACTGATGACCATAAAAGGCAATATAGTTCAGAGTCCTTTTTGATTTAACAAAAACAATTAAACAAGTCATGGAAAAAAATCAAAGTAAATTATATTGTTTTACAGATGATGATTCGCGTCTCTTTAGCCTCTTTCCCATTGAAAATAGCAGGTTAACACGTTTTTCAAACATGACCAGATAACAATCGCCATTTAGCTTCCTTCCCATTGGCTCAGAAAACGCTGGGTCTAACGCCTCAATAGCAGCTGCTGTGGCTGATTGTCTGGTGACACCATCACCAGGGGCAGATTTAGGGAATTTGGGGCCCTGAGCAAAGACAGGCAGGGGGCCCTCTGCATCGAGAA
>NW_015151345.1:129637-140654 GCF_000732505.1 Cyprinodon variegatus
AGATAGAGGAGAGCAGGAGGCAGGGTTACCAATCTACTTGCTCTGGAGAGCAGAGTTCGCTGCTTTTAGATGTTGTCGCCCAAGGTCATAGGTTTGATTTTAGCCTTGGTAGGGACACTGTTGGCCTTCAGTTTCATTGGTCTGATGTCATTGGTCCTTTGCAAAAATATGCATGCTTGTGAGCATCAGGACACATATTGTTAAAAGAGAACAGCAGCATTTCTTGCTACATTTATACTAATCTTATCAGCCAGCACTAAACTCACTAGATGCTGTTTATCAATGTTTAAAGCATCACTGGCTCTGATCAATGATGAATTAGGACTTTTTTCCACTTTGAAAATGTTTGCATTTAACCTTACCAGCGACTAAGACAGAAGGTAAATATGTGCCTATTTAACCAAATATAGTCTAAATATTCCTGCTATATGTGGATTTATCCTGTGTTTTCTTTTGAAGATATAGAATTGTGCAAATGTAAAACCCACTCTTATTTTTTTTTTATCTAATATGCTCTCTCTGCATCATGCTAAATAATACAGTAAAGGGAAGGCAAATAAATATATTGTATTTCCATGAGGACTGGAACTATAAGAGGAACTGACACTAAGCGTTTAAAATATTAACTTCACTATACAAGTTGTACATCTGAGCTGTAGGTACTCTGTGTCGCCTGTTTGGCTGAAACAATTAATTATAATCGATTATTTAAATAATCATCAACTAATATAGTAATTAATTAATCGTTAACTGGAGTATAGGGCCACTAAAATGATCCTTTAGCCGACAGAGCGACACACTTAGAGCAGGAATTATACCAAGATTATAAAAAATATGTAAACATTTTGCATTTAGGACAAAAAAAGTGTTTGTCTGTCATTATTCTCCATCCAGAACTCCTCAAGAGGAAACGTTTCTGTTTCACCTGGTTTCCTCTAGTAAAAAACCTTCTTTAAGGAACCTTTGGGTGATCTGATTATTAATCGATTCATCGAAAAAATAAACAGATTAATACATTTGCAGAATAATCATCAGTTGCAGCCCTAATTTTATGGTAACGTTCTAAACACATTTCTTTCATCATGCAGCAGGGAAGGGCAGCTGCTTCACCCTGAGGCTGCCCTGCAGCATTATATCTGTTTCCTACAATCATATAATGTTTCTGTTATATAAGCGTGTTTTTAATATTAAAGGATTAAATGTAACAACCTTTTATCATCATCCTATATTTCTTACTGACTGACTGTTTAAATAGCTCCTTATGTCTATTTTCTTTTTTAGTGTCATCATCTACAAACACAACACTAAGAATAAGCCTTAGTTTATTCAAATATAAAATCACTTTTAACAATTATAAAAGACAATATAACACTATATTATCTGTAATCTAATAGTATCCAAAAAAACAGCCTGAATCAAGCATTATTTACCAGACATTAATGTTTGTACTAATTTACTTATGGACCGTGTGGAAATCTAGAAAAATAGAGTCAATGTAAATAGAGTTCTTCTGTTTGTATTTATCCTATTTCTAGAAGTAGAAGTTATTTAAATAGAACTTTTTTTATGTGGAAAACAAAAAATACCCGGACTTTTATGTTCAAGAAAAGAAATAAAACCTGCTATTTATACCTGAACCGTTGGTTACTTTCATTTCTCAAGTTGCACAAATCCCAACTCTCTCCCGCTTCTTTACAGAACTGCAATCAGAAGCTTTCGCCTGTTTTAGCTTAAATAATATCTAATTTATTAATTGGACTAGTTTCATAGCCTAATATTAATTTTGGTAACCGCTGTATTCTAGCGTAATTTTTTTTTTATTTCATGCTCCAAGCACGCAGAAAGAGAGAAGGAGGAACTTAAGGCAGAAAAATCATTGAGTGGAGTTAATCAGCACAGCACAGTCGATGCGCTGCTATGTGAAAGGGACAGGAGAGAGCAGGCAGCTGCAGCTACCAGGCAGAGGAGCTGAAGGGGAAACGATGCCACTGCTGCAACAACGCTGTATAGTAAATTATAAACATGTTGTTCATATCGCCCATGTTGTCTCCAAAGTCTCACGTAGCAGAAAAAGTCACTAGATTTGGTGCTAGGCGCTTTTTTAAAACTCAAGTGCTAGAGGGGTCTGAAAAGTCGCTAAATATAGCGATCATACAATTTGACTGGATGATCTGGTTGAACTCTAAAGTGCCTTGAGAGGACGTGCTGTAAATTGACGCTATAGAAATAAACCGAATTGAATTGACTAAAGCGCTAAGTTGGCAACACTGCTCATTTACATACAGAAACCCCACATATATATTTTTATGTAACTCAGAGTACATGTCAGACTTAATAATATCACTTTAGCGATAGTTTCAAGGTGTTTCTTTATTGTATATCTCGTACCATGTCTTTCGGTTGTGCTGTTCTTTTTTCATCTCGTTACAGGTGATGAAGCAGACTGAAAATGTTTTGTCATTATCTCCTTTCTATCTCTTCTTTCTTTCATCTTTTCTCTTTTTTTTTTTCTTTTTTTCCTTTTCTTCTTCTGTTTTTCTGCTCTATTTACATTGCAGTGTCCATATAAACTGTCAAATTCCCTGCATAATTATAATAAAGCAATTTATATGCATGAAACTAGTGGAGCAATATGGCAATTGCCATATTGCTCCACTTGTGAAAGTAAAATCTGTTGGGCTCTTTTTGGCATCGAGACAATTATTCTTATTGCCACATTGCCAGACAGGACACTTAAAAAAAAAAAAAAAAGGAAACACTGCTCTTTGCATTGTTTGTTTTCAAATGGTTTGCTGCTGTCTGTTTGGACATTTCTGAACATGTGCAACAAATGGACTGATCCATCCCGTCAGGTAGCGTTCCCCCCATGTTAAGCAGGGGAACGCTATCTGACGGGGTTTATAGGCCAGTCAGATCGGGGGGAACGCTATCTAACGGGCCTATAAACCCTGTCAGATAGTGTTCCCCCTGCCTAACATGGGGGGACGCTATCTGACTGGCCTATAAACCCTGTCAAATAGCGTTCCCCCCATGTTAAGCAGGGGGAACACTATCTGGCGGGGTTTATAGGCCCGTCAGATAGCGTTCCCCCCTGATGTCATTTACGTTGAGTTGCAATAAATGCTAATCTCTCTGCAGGTTCTTGTCTTTGTCGTCCGCTCTATTCAGCTGGCTTTGGAAACACACGGCGAGAAAGAGGGGGCCGGGTGGTGAGGGTTACGGGGGCGAGAAATGCAAAAGTAACGCAATAGTTACTTTTACTAGTAACTAGTTACTTTTATTGTGGAGTAACTCAGTTAGTAACTCAGTTACTTTTTGGGAGAAATAACTAGTAACTATAACTAATTGCTTTTTCAAAGTAACATGCCCAACACTGCTAATGGTAAATACCGCTTTGACCATCACGCTGGATTAGCATTGATGATGTCACTAGATACGCAGCAGCATGGGCACAGAGGCCACTCAGCTGCCAGCGAGGGGTTAGACCCAGATTTGTTTGCGAGTGGAAAGGGAGCAGATTAGGTCATGTATGGTATCACGTAATTTAGCAGGTCAACCCGGCTCTGGTGTTTCCATAGCATACCGATCAGAGCCGAGGCAATTCTAATGCGGGTCGCTTGCCAAGTAGTATGACACGGATAGACATGTGACAGTGAGCTGTTCCCACGGCCACTAAAAGCTGATTGTTCCCAGGTTTAAACGGGTATTTTGGCCAGAGGGAACGGGGTATAAAGGTTGAGCTGGTGACATTCACACTAAAATACTGATTTGTTGCAAAGCGACTGTAGAAGCAGATCTACATGGATCTACTCTGGAACTTACTAATTTGTTTCAGCTTCATCAGCTTTTGCTTTTTATGCCTTATGAGTCATGCATCCCCTCTGCCTTTTCCTCTGTGCTGCTAAGAATCCAAGTGGACGAAGCAATCAACTGCCTTTCCTTTGATTAAAACTTTGAATCAGTTTGACTGGATGATCTGGTTGAATTGTCTCTGTAAAGTTCTTTGAGATGTGTTGTGAATTGGTGCTGTATAAATAAACTGAATTGAATAAAATTCAGGACTCACTTTCTAAAGCTCCTACCCTTCATTCCCAGTGGCTGGAGTGAATCAACCAAGGGTCTCATTTATAAGAGTAAAACGTTTCCCGGAACCTCTGTAAGCCACTTTTCATTCAAAGGTTTGGATCTATGGAAAAGAAAACAAACAGGAGAATGCCTGGGCGTCATGCCGGCTCTGAACTGATGGTTTTAGAAAACTGTCTGCCGTAGATGGTGAGGTGGGGGGTGGAAGCTTCTCCTCATTATGATTCTGTTCTGTTTCATCTCAAACTTAACCAGTAATTTAAACTGATATGATGCTAGAGGTGGTGAACCATAACTACACAGGAGGTGACATCAATCAAAAAGGCCCAGAGACTGACTCATTTAAAAATGCTTTGTAAATCATAAAGCGTAATTTATTGTTGCGTTTTTTTTATCCAGGTTTTGCTGATGCTGTTGGCAGGAAGGATCTTTTGTAGCGGTCTGTCTTGCAGCAGATCCGGAGAGGCCTCTGACTGAAGACAATCTTCTGTAGAGGATACTCGTTGGTGTCCACATCTTCTTCACTTTTGAATCATCTCCAGAAATTCTGGAACATGATCTCCTTTATCAGTTGCTTTATGCTCTAACCCTTTTTCTCCAAGTCGTGTTCCTCTCCCTGATGATCACCAGAGGAATGAACTTAAACATGTGGAAAACTACAAAGTTGCATTCACACCAAACTTGGTGTCGGCAGTGATTTCCTGCGAAGAGTTGACCAAATTGCGTCTCAGATGCGCGGTAATTTCATGGCAGACCGCGTCATCAAGTAGGAGGAGCTGTTTACATTTCTGCCTCATTACTTGAATTTAGCAAAAAAAATAAATAGATTATGTGCTACGCGGTGAACAGGCTCAGAGACAGAGCTCCTCGACTGGCAGACTTGGGTGTTGCTTCCCATCTGTGCCTTGTGTGGGGACCTGAGACTGAACCAGTAGAGACTCTACTGGTCTCCTCCCGGCCAGCTCCTCCTTCATTTGTGCTGTCCTCCTGGCCGACTTCTCCAATCTGTCATCCCTATTTGATCCTCAGCAGTTAGTCTGTTTAGCCTGCCCAGGCCAGCCATAGCCTCTCCTAGCCCTTGCATGGTTTGGGCTTCTCCAGTATTCTGCTGTTGTCCTCCATTCTCCTCCTGTACTAGCACCAGCAGGCCTCTGGCCTGACAATGCTCTGGGGCGCTGTTTTCACAGCAGGTTCCTCCAATCTCTTGCTGTGGTTCCTTAGCTCCAGAGTGGGTACGGCTGGCTGTCTGGTATCAGTTCAGGTTCTCTCTCTGTCAATATTTCTGCTTCTGTCTCAGCTCCAGACTGCTGTTTCATCTTAGCTCTGCTGTCCTGGAGAATCTGGTTATCTCATAATGTCCACCACCCTTACATGCAAAGACAATGATGTAAGAAGTTTAGAACAAGGAACCCAGAATTCAAGCACACAGATCAGATTCAGGAACGAGTGTTTATTAAAAAAATACGGCTGCTTGTCAGATAGGGTCTCTCAACAGATACCCTGTAGAAACGTAAACTCAGGTCATTGACTTCAGAGCTCAGGCGGGGAACGATAATGAGCATGAAAGTCACCAACCTGGTAAAGTTCAGTTTGTGCCCAGAAGAAGGAGTGAAGGCCAGATGGGTGGTTACTCTATAGCTTGTGACGGAGCCGATTCCAGAGATCCAGGAGAAAAGTGGAGCAGTGACCAGCAGCAGCCAGAGGAATAGAAGGATCCAGAGGGAATAATCCTGGAAGACAGGTACAAGGTTGATAACAGGCAGAACCAAGGTAACAGTCTGGAAACAGGAAGGCACACAGAGCAGAACAGGGTCAACCAGAAGTCAGAAGTCCAGGGCAGAAACAGGTCAGGATCAGGCAGAATAAACACAACAGAGTACGCTAGAATTAATCTCACACTAGGCTCGAATAATCTGGCACCAATGGCTGGGAACAGGTAGATTTAATAGAAGCAGGAAAAGGTGGATCTGTTTAGAGACAATGAGCCCGGATGGAGCAAAGCAGATGTGAGAAAAAGAGACAAACCCAGCAATAGGTGCCAAGATCATGAAGATGGGATGTCACTATCAGCATGGAAACATAAAATGTACGGATAGGGCTGAAAATTATTGGAGATTGGCCCCAAATCTCAATGCTAGAGAATCAGAATGAAAAGTTTTGGCACTAATGTAAGTGCACATGAGATTGTTTTTCAGGATGTGTCTGAATGGCAGCAGAGCTAACCACTGCACGGTCAATCAGAACTACCATTTAAAACTCCCTGTAAATAATGATGCTTAGTTGTTCAAAGGTTTTCTTTTGGGGTTAAATAACAGCTTCATTTTAGCTTAATGACCATAGTGAGAAATATTATACCTGGTTAGAATTAAGGCTGTCACAAGGCCAACCCATAAGCAAACATAGCAGTGATGTAAACATTTGAAGTGGTGTGGGTACTCCTACTGGGGAAATGAAGAGCCCTTCTTTGAAACACCTGTAAGCTCAAAGAAGCACGCACTGTCTCCATCTTTATAAATAATAAAATGTCCTGCAGAGGATGCTGCTAACCTTGGTGCCCTTAAGGACTTTCCTGGATATGGTAATCATACTTGTCATGCCTCAGTCCTTAATGTATTGTAGCCAATGTCAGGGTTTCATCTTTTACTCTCAAATCCCATGGCTGTGGTTGACAAATTAAAAAAACTCAAGTTGAACGACTCCAGTTTTTGTCCTTGTCAATCACAAGGAGTCTGACTTTTCCTGCAGGCCTCAGTCAAGACTGCAGGGAGCGATTGTCAGGTGGCATTACTGTCCCACTACTGCTACTAAAAGCTATTTTTTTAAATTACAAAAAAAATGTCTGTGCATTATTCAACAAAGAGATCAGGCCCAATTTTTAGAAGGATCTTGAGCTGTAAAACGGACAGCTGCTGCAGGATTCCCTGGTGACGCTAAGACGGCTGTAAGTGTGACAGAGGTTCTTTAGTGTTTTTTACTTCAACACACAAACACACATTCACAGTCCTGTCACAGCACCCCACCCCCGCCTCTCCCTGCCTCTCCATCTCTTTCTTTCTTTCAGAAACACACACATCCTCGTCTTGCTATATGTGGTGAGGATGATGTGATGATTTCCATTGATTTTCAGTCATTTTTAACCCCTTCTAAACCTGACCCTGAGAATATCTCCATACCTAACCATTACCAGTGCAAACCTAACTCTAACCCTGACATGAACTCTATCGCACCTTACTCCTTACTCCAACATTAGCAAAACAGAAGTCAAGACCAGCTCAATTTCTTCAGTTTCGTACGAAATGTCTTCAGCTTAAGCTTGATAATTTCAGTTTAGGCAGCTGGATGAAAAGTTTTATGGAAGACGTTTCTCCTCTCATCCAAGAAGCTTCCTCAGTTCCAACAATTGGTGAGGGGCACTGAGATTACTGTAGGTGGAACAAAGAATTACGGAAAAGGTGGTTTTGATGGGGGGGTTAAGGAAGCCATCTTTGTTAATCTGGAATAACCATTTCTCAACCGAGGAGGTGGTGTTAGACAGAACCTTTCACCCACCTACAAAGGAACAATACCCATAAGATTCATCTCCCACCCACCCTCACCTGACTCACCCTTCAGTGAGGCATGTGACCAAACCACTCTGATGAGGAAGTTTAACCATCAGAACCCCATAACGCTCATTAACCCTCAGGTGACCTCTTTGGCCAATAGTAGGACGGATCAAATCCATACTTTGTTCCACTTATTCTTTGTTCCACGTACAGTATACTAATCTCAGTTTTTACCCCACCATTAGTTAGAACTAAAGAATCCTCTTGGATGAGAGGAGAGACGTCTTCTAGAAAACTTCACATCCAGTTGCCTATACCGAAAGTTTTTAAGCTTGACCATGACCTGGATGACTGAGAATCTTCACAGAAATGTCTTAAGCTTGATGGTGAAAAAAAAAGAGAAATATCAGCTGTGCTGCTGCCATCAGCACCTTTGTTTCTAGATGTTGGAGCTTGGCCTGTTTTCCAGTGTAGTCCTGTTTCTCTGACTGTGACTAACTGGATGTGCTCTCTTCATCCTCTGACATGGGAGCTGGCTCGGAGCTCGTCTGCCTGGCTGTGTGTTTCCTGGACGGGGCCGCCTGTGGAGCTGGTTGTCTTTTGTATCTATGCTTCTTTTTCTATGTCTGCTTCTGTCTCCTTGAACCCCAGTAGGCCTCAGCAGATGGCCGCTCACACTGAGTCTGGTTCTGCTGGAGGTTTCTTCCTGTTCAAAGGGTGTTTTTCCTCTCCACTGTCGCTACAAATGGGACAGTGTATTCTCGTTATGAGTTCGTATGAAATCGTACGAAAAGTTATGCACCGTAATTTCGTACGTTTTAGACGTTTTTTTCGTCGTATGCGCATGCGCATCTGATGCACTATTCACGAATATAGAATATAAATTACAATTAGCCCTAATCCTGACCCTAAGATATAAAACAGCAAGCAACGTAGTTAGAGACATGAATAAGTGATGATAGCACTGTTTTACGTCCGTCCGCGGATCTGCTTTTTTTTTCTGTCTGCCAGCGTATGCGCACTGATGTGGTTTTTTGAGGAAAAACGTACAAAATAGTGTGCATAACATTTCGTACGATTTCATACGAACTGATAATGAGAATATGTTGAATGGGAGGGATTGCTGAAGAGTCAATGAGTCGATGCAGTCAGCTGGTTTTCCTTAGATAGAAAACTTTGAACTTGTCTCTTTAAAGTGCTTTGAGATGACATGTGCTTTGAATTGGTGGTATACAGTAGAAAATGAAGTGAATGTTCAACCCAATGCCACATCGGTTAGCCAGTGTCCAGCACCAAAGATCAAAAAAGTAACTGTGATTTAAAATGAGACTTTTCAATAATCCTGATTTTCCTTTTTTTATACGTTCCCACTGATTGATTTCCAAAAGCATATTAAAATGAATTTGCATCCTTAATCTATGTGGGCAGAAATCTGCTGGAAGCACTCTTCCAGAGAACTGCAGGTGGGTTAGAGAGCAGGACGCAGGTTTGTGGCGTGGATGGTTGAATTATTATTGTTAGTTATTGCTGTACGCCTGGGCTGCACTGCCTACAGAGGGCAGGTCATACTGCCATGAGCTTCCTGCTGACCAGCAGCTGCTGCTTTAAACACCAATCAATTCTAAGTCCCACTGTTAGAAGTTTGTGAAAAATGCACCTGTCTGTTTTGCCAGTGCTTTTAAGGCACCTCCTCACATGCCTGGTCTCAGGATAAACATAACCCTCCTGACTCCCTGTAATTGTCTCTTGAACGTTTCAAATAAACCGGCTGAATGAATGGAGCCTCTCTCCAGTTTCTCCTTGTCACTCCAGTGACAGTTACTTTACAGCGACTGAAAAACATGTTTTTTCCTATCTTATTCTCAAGAAAAGCTTTTTATACTTCTGTTTTTCACTTTTTTTCTTGCTTGATCCTAGGTGACTCTGTCCTTTCTTTTCTGTGGGATAAATTGATGGCAGTGCAGGAGTTAATTGTAAAGGCGTGTGTTTGGCTCCCTGATGGTGTGTGGATGTGGATCAGGTTGGGGTCAACGTTCACAATGACAGTTCTCTTTTCTTTGCACTAAAAACGGAGGAGAGGCCATGGAAGAGAGCTGAAATCAGGGTGAAAACAAGTTCTGCCGAAGCACTTAAACCTGTTTCTATACCAGCGTTCAACAAAAGATGAAATCATTTTAGACATCAGAGACGATAACACATCCAAAGGACAACACTGCCTCACAGAAAGCTACAGATAACATGCTGGGGACACAAAGAGAGTATGTGGGCATGAATAAAACTTTGCCATGCAGTAAAATATGAAACAGGCTTCAGGATGTAGAAATACTTCGATGCACCTTTTATCTTTTCAGTCAAAGGGTCAGTTATGGGATTTACAAGCAACATAAAGCCAACAGCCACAAGTTATTCAGGAGTTTGATTCAAAACTCTACAGGTTCAGAAAGTCTTCCTCAAACATTTGGTCCTCTGTTGTGATCCACTGTTTTGGTTTTAATTTATGGTCCTAAGTATTCTCATTTGGGTTTCGTGTGCTATATATCATAAGGTTATGTGCTATTTCTGATTTATGCATATTATCTAGTGTTGGGCTTGTTTTACTTTGCTTTCAGTAAAGATGGCGTCCAACAGGGCTGTGATCTGAGCTCAGTCTAACAAATATTGCCAATTTTGGAAATAATGGAACGAGGCAGTGTGGTTGTGGCATCAATGTCTGTGTCTCTTTGTTCTCTGTTTCTCCACCAGAGGGTGACCCTGAGGCTAGGTCGACAGCTTATCACTCCTGCAGCTAAAGAGGAGCGACTCAGAGCTCACTCAGTGACTGTTTCCCTTTCACGCTTTCCCGTCAACGGGATTTACTCGTTGACAACCTCCTGCCAGAAATCAAGAAAAGTGTTCACCTTGGGAAAACTTCCTCCTGGGACATTTTATAAACTGATCAGATAATAGAGACAATACAGTTATAAATTTTAAAGATTCTGTTCTACATTTTATCTTCTCTGTATCACTAAACAATACTGCAGAGGGCAAAAGCTTAGTTTATTCCTCTTTACAGGTCGATGATTTTGTTGATGGGGTTGCTAGTTCTCTGCGTACTGCCTTAGACAACAAAGCCCGTTTGAAAAAGAAAAACTTCAAAAATAAAAAGCTGGCTCTTTGGTTTAACACAGAGATGCAAACTCTGAAGCAAAATACTAGGAAACTGGGGAGAAAATCATGTCTGGAAGAACAGCTGTAAATGCTGTATAGGAGGACCCTTTGAAAAGCAAGAGCAGCATATTTCTCCTGATTAACAGAGGAGAATAAGAATAATCCTAGATTTCTTTTTAATCCAGATGCCAAACTCACCCAGAGCCATAGCTCTGTTGAACCGTCCATTCCACCTGCTCTTA
>NW_015151345.1:141284-142316 GCF_000732505.1 Cyprinodon variegatus
AACCAGTGATAATCAGATTATGAATTGATGTCCATTTAAACACTGTCAACAGGGCAACCTGTTGGTGTGTGCTCTTTACTAATCATGTCCAATAAACTAAATTTGTTTGTAAAGGCAAAGGCGTGTTTACCCTTCCATGACATCCAACCTCTAATCTTTATACTGTTAGCATTATTAATACTTTAATACCTTATAAAACCTTACATTTGTGAAGGAGCAGAAAATGCTGCTTAATAGACTACGGTAAATGAGACCCTGAGCCATGCTCACGGTCACTTTAAAATGAACTGATTCATTTGGTGAGTGACTACTTTTGAAAAAAACTACTTTTAGTGGTTAACTGCATGCAGACGGCTATCGATCTTATTACTACATATATGCAGACATGGTCCAGAGGAACAGCTTCACTTCTACAGGTGTTGAGTTTTCTTTTATAATTTACTGCAGTTTATTTTTCCACATTATTTGGCTGAGAAATGATCAGCATGGCATAATGCAGAGGTGAGAGTGTAATCTTCTCATGATCCTTTCTTTTCGTAACTTTTGTCTTCTCCAAAGAGGCCCTCGGGCTCCACCTCCCCCTAATGAAATAATCATAAAGGAAAAAGCATGTAGACCTTTATCTTTGACAGCTCCATCCATGGCCGCATGGATCTGGGTTTTTTAATAGAAGCAGCTCTAATAAGAGGACTGCCATGCTCTCCCAGTGTGACACGGAAATACCCCCACTGGGGTTACCTTCAAAAAGGGCATATTTCACTGCCGCATTTAGTTTTTCTACGACAGCGAAGCAGTGTTAATTTCATCAGCTTTTTTAAAAATTTAGTCTTAGTCTTAGTCACAATGACAAAAATCTATTTAAGTCTTAGTCATATTTAGTCATTGCCTTCCCAATTTAGTCTTAATCTTAGACTACCGGTAAATTATGAAAATAAATTTCTGTCTTAGTCATGACAGATGACAGAGAGACGGACAGGTACAGGCACAGGAAGGCACACACATCCACATGCATGCGCGTACACACACACACAC
>NW_015151345.1:144346-148052 GCF_000732505.1 Cyprinodon variegatus
TTTTCCCCGATGTCTCCATGGTTCTGGGTTTTTCTTTTGCATTTTTATGTTGGATTTCTTTATTCCTGCTTCTGTTACCTGTGATAACTTCATTAAAGCTACAAGAACTCCCCTCCGCTTCCTCGCCTCTGCATTTGGGTCCTGAAAACTTCAACCAAACCCTGACAAACTTAAGCTTTTTACTCCAGTAAAAGTGTATACGTATAATTTTTAAAACTACGTAAAGTATAAAAGTAATGCAGGAAAAAATGTTATGGCCAAAAGCTTTACTGCTCTACCCTTTTAAAGGAATTTTTTTCTACAATTCTTGATGATAACTTCCTTAGACTTCATTTTTTTTGTTTGTTTTATAACTAATGTAACCATGTCCAATTAATTGTCTGGATGAAACTAATTATTTTGATGGTTTTTATTTTTTTAAATACCAACAGGTCATAATGAATCTATTTTTAAATTGTTAGGAGTAGAAGTTAAAAGTTGTCTGAAAAAGAATTACTCCAGTAAAGTATAGATAGCCAACATTTCTACTTAAATAAGGTAACAAAGTATTTGTACTTTTTTACTTGACACTGTTCACCTAAAATAGGAACGTATTCAGCGAATGCCGTTCATTGAACGCGTCCATGAACAACACTGGTTGAGACATTGCTGATCTGGATAGGATGATCTTTATTTGTTACGCAGATTCTTTAATCTATCAATTCTGGATTAGAATTGAACGGACACTTGATTCTTAAATATTTCCTGCTTAAAGATTTGTCCGTGGATGGAGCTGAAGCTGATCGGGTCAGAGGCATCTTTCTTGGCAGTGCTCCTTCAGGTTAATCTCCACATCCACAGCATGGCTGTCCTAGGGTCTAATCTTAATGTAAAATGGAAATCTTTTCCATTTCAGTTTTTGATGCCAAAAACTAAGACTTTTGGTTAGCAGTGATGCAGCTACCTTTGGTGCTGAATAAATCTTTGAAAGAATTATAGGTGATACTTACAAATACTTGCATTTCTATATTCTTAATCTGTTTTTTTTTTCATCTGTTTGTGTCTCTGGCTTGTTGATATGAGCAGCATCTATGTCCCCGTCAGAGGTAGACAGGTTCTACCATGTGAGGGTTGACTCAGCCTCGGGCAAATTCAAACTTTAAAGGTGTATCTATGCTTGTAGAAGCAAGTAGAATGACGAAAAAGGGGTCCCTATGTCCTCCAGCAGTCTAAGCCTATAGCAGCATAACTATAGAGATAGCTCAGGATAACCTGAGCCACTCTAANAGGGCCCGACGCCATAACTGGGAAGTAGAGCTAGGAGTATAAGCCCTGTGCTACTATTGACTAAGCGGCACGAGGCGTGAGCCACTGTGGGACAGTCACCATGTAGGGACAAACAGGGCAACAATGTGTAATCTGTCATAATTGGTTTAAGCGATCTGACCCACATGCAGAGAACCACTCAGAGACCAAGGGGAAAAGTTTAACAGGTTTATTGAATGTTGATGAAACACAGAAGTAGGAGCTGGAACTCAGTGGACTGGTGAAACGGAAAGTCTGAAGGAGAGGTCACAGTGAACAGTTCAGGGACCGTAGGAAAATTGACTGAGACTTGAATATAGCTGGAGAGAAACTTTGAGGGGGTTCTTGTTAATCCTTGAATCCAGCTTGTGGGGAATTAATCCAGAGGAGAGGGAACTCGTTGGAGAGCGGACAGGTAGACATATGTTGGACCCAGAGGAGTAAAGGAGCGGACTCTAACTTGGTTTTCCGATGAGGACGTGAACGGACCATGTGGAGGTTTACCCCTGCTCAGTGTGTACTCAATAATCCTTCCAGGGGAAGAAGGTCCAGGTTATCCAGTTACACAGGAAAGGCTTCCTGCCGAAGAGCAAAGACAAAAACAAGATTAGACTCAGAGAAACAAAGCTTCGGTTAGACTCAGATAATCTTAGCTTGGCTAGAGTAACCCAAAGCTGGCAAACACTCTGGCGTCGAGGTAGTGACAGCCCGAGCCGTAGGTGTGCAGGGAGGCCTATCAAGGAACAGGGCACCACCTGGTGGTGGAGAGAGAAAAACACAAAAAAACAATCCACACAAACTGGATTCCGACCAGTACTGGACCCCCCTAAAACGACCGCCACCCGGAGGTCCAGCAGAGCCAGAGGGCCGGAAAGAACGAAAGTCTCTGATCAATGAGGGATCCAAAATTAAAGATCCAGGAACCCAAGATCGGTCCTCAGGACCATAACCCTCCCAGTCGACATGGTATTGGCATTCTCGCCTGCGGCGGCGGGCATCCACAATTCTGCGCACAGTGTAGGCAGGGTAACCGTCAATGTCCATGGGGGGAGGGGGCTTAGTTGGTGGGCACAAAGGACTGGAATGGACAGGCTTAATCTGTGAAACGTGGAAAGTTGGGTGGATTCTGATAGTGGACGGGAGACGAAGGCGGACAGCAGATCTCGTGATGATCCTCTCCACCTCGTAAGGGCCAATAAAGCGGGGAGACATATTCCTAGACATGGCCTTGAGGGGAATGTCTTCCACTTCCACACAGAAAGCCCATATTCTGATCTTCAGGAAACACAGAGTACATGTCAGATTGAATAATACTACTTATACTTCAGCAATCGTATCTAGGTGTTACTTTATTGTATATCTTGTACCATGTCAGTTGGTTGTGCTGTTCTTTTTACATCTCTTTGCAGGTGATGAAGCAGACTGAAAATGTTTAATCGTTATCTCCCTTTTATCTCCTCTTTCTTTCATATTTTCTCCTTTCTTCTGTTTTTCCTCTTCTGTTCTACTTACATTGCAGTGTCCATATAATCTGTAAAACTCCCTGCATAACACTCCCTGCGGAACACTATGATGATAGCCGTAGTGCTCCACTTGTGAAAGTTAAATCTTTTGGGCTCTTTTTGGCATCAAGACAATTATTGTTTTGTCCAATCGGCAGACAGGACACTGTAAAAAAAAAAAAGAAAGAAAGAATTTGAATTGGCCATGGTGGACGTACGGGCTTGATGTTAGGTCCCGGTGGGAACAATTTGAGAAAAAGCGTGAGTTTTATTCTGTCCCAGTCTTCCTTTGTTAACTGATCAAACTCTGCCAAGCGCTCTGCTAAACTGGCATCAGAAATCCCAGCAGATGCGTCTGAATGGAGCAGACTAGTACTAGCAGCAGACATGCTGCTCTGTCAGGCTGTTTACTGTAATAGTGCTGTAAAACTTTACGTTATTAATGTTTATTACTCCAGTAGTATAAATCCTAATGTTTAAAAACACTTTTGTAGAAATTATAGGATCAACTTTCTCACAGCCTTGGTTCTGTTAAGTTTTTTTTTGAGTATTCAGTTTTACTTTGTTCCATGTTTTCTAGTTTTATTGGTTTAAATCCTATTTTGTTGTGTTTCCTGGATATATTTGAGTTCTTAGTTTTTTCTTTGTTGCCCTTTGTTGCCCTCTTGTGTTGGTCTCCTTTTTCGTCGCACCTTCTAGAATCCTCTGTTCACACCTGCTCCCAATCAGCTCATTAGTCCTCTCTTTGTTCACTCTCCCATAAATACTCTCCCTGTGCAGTTTCTCAGTGCTGGTTCCTCGTCTTTCCACGGCCCCTTGTGCTTATTTTCCCCGATGTCTCCATGGTTCTGGGTTTTTCTTTTGCATTTTTATGTTGGATTTCTTTATTCCTGCTTCTGTTACCTGTGATAACTTCATTA
>NW_015151345.1:153897-162621 GCF_000732505.1 Cyprinodon variegatus
GCTATAAAAATAACCTATTCCAAATTGAATAAAAAAAAGTATACCTTAATGAAATGACAAAGAACTGCGCTGATTATTAAACTGACAGCACATATTTTGTATGTAAAGATCTTTTCCAGGCTGCATTAAAGTATAATGATGCATTTAACAAACAATCATCCTTTAATTTTCTGTTAATCAAAATTTCTATCTAAGGGAAAACAGCTGATTGCTTTCACTCGCTGACTTTGCATCATTTCCTTCATGTGACAGTAATAGATATTCACTGGGCTTCTTCATTTTCACAGCAAACAATCTTTCACACCGATCGGCATCCAGTGAGTCTCTCCTGATGCTTTCCTGAATCAGTCTCCATCTTTCTCCTGCTCTATGTCAGATGTCAAGTTATTCCTCCTCCACATCCATTGAAAATGGAAAGTGTAAAATAGTAGGAGTCCCAGTCCTTCTGGCAGGTATGAAACCCGTCCAGATCGATACCAGAAATGCAATGTGAGTTTATTTCCTTTTTCCATCAAATTATTTGAAGAATCAAATGCATGAAAGCAGGGCAGAGAAGATAGAATAGAAGGTAGAGAAAGTAGACAGAAGCAGGATCTATCACGTCTTAAAAGGATAAATAGGACTTTCTCCCAGTTAAAGGAAGCTGGGGCCCTGCTCTGTATGTTGGATGAAGGGGGGAGCTGTCAGCCGCCCTGCTGACTGTGACTAACAGAGATCTGCATTTTGTAAATCTATCTAACGGTGACACTTCTGGCAGCGCTGGGGAGACAGAGACTGGAGTGCAGGAAGGTTTAGTTTAGGAGATGATCATGATGCAGAGAGGATCTGAATATTAACGTAGAACACTGGAGAGAATCTTCCAGACATGAGCTTCATCCATACTGACTACCATCCCCCCACATTCCAGGCTAATGGATTTTTTTTCAGGGCAATAGCATCAGGGTCCCTGGGCTGCTCTACAATTCCTTTTGAAAGCCTTTTTTTTGGGCAGTCTTGTTCAAGTAGCCCGGGGCCATGGCCCTCTGAGATCACACTGTTATTAATACAAACATGTCAGACCGCATGTTGAAATTCAAAACAGAAGTGCCAAAGTGTCAAGGTGTCAAACTACTGCAATATAAATGATGCTTTAATATTCCTAACCACTGCTCAGAAGATGGGTTCCTGCACGGAGTGCTGGAAGGAAGATGCACACTAGTATTCATTGTGTCACTGGATCGTCTCTGATTCGGTCTAGCTTCAGTTGGATCCCAGTATATTATGTTGACCAGTGCAATAATGGCTGAAGGACTGGATGGGACCAAACTGGAGTGACTCTGTGTCCACAGATCCCAGCAGATTAGTTCAGGAAGAGGGGTTATAAAAACCTTAGGACTTGGAAGATTAGCCTTACTTTCCACAGATCCTCCTGTTTCTGAGATCTTCCTACGCTGAAGTTAGTAAATGCTTAGTAGCTTTTCATTCTGCTCTAGGTCTCTCCAGTCTGACGTCAGGTTATCAGGTTATCCTGAGCTATCGCTAAAGCTATGCTGCTATAGGCTTAGACTGCTGGAGGACAAAGGGACAAGTCAATGAGTCGAAGGAATCAGATGGTTTTCCTGAGATAGAAAACTTTGAATCAATCTGACTGAATGATCTGGTTGAATTGTCTCTGCAAAGTGACCTGCGATGACATGATGTGAAATGGAGCTATAAAAATAAATGGAATTGAGTTGAACCTGAGCTGATCACAGCCCATTCTTCTTCCAGTCATTAAATTAACTCTCCAGCCTCTGAGCCACACCTGGTGACAGAACGACCTACTGTCTGCAGTGAGCTCTATCCAGAAATCCTCAAGTGGAAAAGTTTTGCTTTGAGCTGGTTTGATTTCATAAAAAAAAAACTTCTTTAAGGAACATTTTGCTCTCCAATTATTATTTGATAAATTAAGAAAATAAATGACAGATGTATTGTTTCAGAAAATAACCGTTAGTTGCAGCCCTACACATCTGAGACAGCTTATTTTAGTGTAAGTATTTATGGTTTCTAGTTATCAGCAGGCATTAGGAGAACAAGTTCAGTAGCAGTGAACCGCTTGTACCTCAGATCACGTCACATTTAGTGACCACTTCTGCTTGACGTGAAGCTCTCTAACATGTGACCAGAGCTGCTGGGAGTGATGTGGAAAGGCAGAGCTACCTGATGCGTTTTGTCACCTCTTCCAGTCGCCTGAGCAGGCATTTGCTTTGAAGCGCTTTGCTTCAGGGCCTGAGAGCGTTGCTCTGCATCTGCTCCTCCTGCCAGCTTCTGCTCACCACATCTAAAAAGCATCCAGACCAATGCTACTTTTCACATGAAATGCTCAGGCCACTGAGCCCCGCCCGAGCAAACTGTCAGTCAGCCAGCATGAAGCTTGAAGCGCTGACCTGCTTGCTGAACTGAGCGGAGCGTCCTGTCATTCAGTGGCTGTGTGAGCGTGATGTGGCCTTTCTACAGCTTCTCTGCATCTAGAGGAGGTTTCCAGAACACCAGACACTGCAAACCTTCAGCCACTAATCATCCCGAAAAAACAGCCGGTAAGGATGTTACCATCCCATTAAATAGCCTTTATTAGCGGCTATCAGTTCCATGAACAAGTAGGTTCAGTAGGTAGTTGAATTAATAACTCATCATCCTAACCCTAAGATAAATCCTTTTTACCCGAATAATTAATGTATTTATGCGTAATCTGAACATAATTTTAGTAGTTTTTCATCTATTGTAAAAAAAACTGTTGATCAGCATGTCACTCATATCAAATACCAGACAGAAAGAATATTTGAATGTTTAAAAAGGACCAGCCAAGGACCAGCTTTTAAATGGCTACTGCTAAATCTAAAATATTCTTTCTATGATGATTTTTGGACATTAAGATCTAAAGAGAAGCATTATCTCCTGGTCAGACCATGTAATTCAGTGAAAGGGTGGAGTCACAGTTAAAAAAACACAGGAGAAGGCCAGTGGCTGGAAGTTGGAGGGGATTTTGCTGCCATTTGGCTGGTTTTGACTGGAAAGGGCAATTTTGAATAGCTGCTACTGTACAACGAACAGTTCAATCATGACTTCCAGATATAACTGAATGGCACTCCTGTCCTAAAAACTCTTTCCTAAAACAATAAAATATAATTAAACTCTTCTTGTTTGTATTCCAATATCATCCACTGTCTTGTTCTTCTGGTTTCCTTTCATTTCATGCAACAGGGATGGAAGGAGAGCTGAGAAGCTGGGAGGAAACACCAGAGAGGCTGAGTGGAAGCCAGCTACAACAATGAACCATGAATAGCATCCCCCTTAACACCAGACCTCCTTCAGATGTTGGATTTCGGGCTAAATCTGGCCGGTCCATCATAGTCTTGATTTAGTCCAGAAATAGCTGTTGAAAATTGGGCTGCTTGGTCGGTCTGATTTTGACTTTCCCCTTTTAGTCCAATAATAGACGCTAAAAAGATGTTAAAAACCCAGTTTTTAAAATTTTTTCCACCACCTGAAAGTTACAGCTTCTATTTTTTATTTTTCAACCAATGTAGACGTCGTTTGGACGTAAATCATGTTGTCTTTACAGTGTCTATTCAGCCGACTTGTGTTCGGTGGGAAGTATCCGACTGCTGGTGGCACCATCCCTAATCCAGTTAGAGTGGTGGTGCTTCAGCCTGCAGCCCTACAGCAGCCCGTTCACAGGTCATTGAACCCCCTCATTCTCCTCATCGCCCCTCACTCGTACAACCCCCCCCGTTTACCATCTTCTTCAGGAAGATTAGCAGAAAGAGATTCACAGATAATCAGCTATTCAGAAGCTTCTATCCCCATCTGTTTTCCTTCTGTCTTCTGATTTCTAATGAATAAAAAAAATGCTTTCCTGATCTTGGAAAGTTAAGGCTCGTCGTGTCTTTGGAGGCCTCGCTGTGAATGTTACCGGGGAGTTTAAAAAAGGGGAGAGATGCAAACAGATGCATACTGGAAAGCTCCTCGTCTTGTTTAAGCCGTACAAAATTGTTGTGAAATTGTGAAGAGGCTTTTAAAATTATCCCCAAATGCACTGATGTACTTCAAAAGTGACATCAAAATACATTTAGTTCAAAACATATATCTTTCAAAGTTTGTAATATTTGATAGAAGTGCCTTTAGCATTCATGTAAACAACACAGATGTGACCAAAGCGGCGTGATGCCGGCCTTTGATCCCAGCGTCTCTGCTTTGATCTGCCTCACAGAGTAAAACATGTACTTTCCGAAGGGGGAATAGAGCAAGCACCGCGGTGAAATGGCCCCGCCAGCTTTAGCCAAATCTCCACTTAGGGTGCAAACGCAAAGAGCTTCACAAATTAACTAACATACTTACTAGTTTCATATGTTTGGGGCAGAATGTCCCGAAAGGCATCAAGATTGTTGCTGCTCTTCTAATAATGCATTTTATAAACCTCCCATGCCTTGCATTTGGATTAATGTAAGCGGGTTTATGCTGATAGTACAGCCTGCTAAGAAGTAGCAGAAAAAAGACAGCCTGTGACCTCCTCAACACTTCCAATGATAAACTGTGGATTTCTACCACCAGCGCAGCAGCAAATCATTTGTACTTATTAGCTTTGATGCCAATTATGGCAGAAAGTAGACACAGTGGAGGGATTCTGGGAAAAAGAGCTGCAAGATGAAATGCATATTGATAGAGAGCATCAAAGCAGGACTCTTTGAAGTGCTGCTTTGGTGTCAACATGTGATGAGAGAGTTGATAGAGGAAACTGGACATGAGACATGTTCCTCACCAGCTCATAGATGGCTGCTGGAAGAAGTCACCTACAGCAGCGCAGCACACACTCTAGGATATGGCTGTTATATAAAACAATGTCCTGAACAAAGATGTCCGAGCTGGACCAGACAATTCTCATCTCCCAGGATGCACAGGAAACTCGAGCAGGAGGAGAACCATAAACTAGAGGAAACTGGAGTCAGCCTACATGCTGAAACAATGCATGATCCAGTATTAGCATCAGATACAGAAAAACTAGTTCAATCCCAGGAACAATCAGCTTTTAGTGGCAGTGGGAACAGCTCACTGACTCGTGTCTACCCGGGTCAAATGACTCGCCAAGCGACCTGCGTTAAAATCACCTCAAGCTCTGATCGGCATGCTGTGGGAACACCAGAGCCAGTTTGACCCGCTAAATTACGTGATGCCATTGAATGCAACGTACTGATGTCAACACACCGCGCCAGTCGCCTCTGATCTAACAAGCAGAATCAACTCTATTCTCATTGGATAAACATGGAGCAGCTCTGGTCAGAGGGATTCAGACAAATAATAGAGAGAAACAATAAGGTGCACTCGATACGCCCTCGGCTCCTTACATATTGCTCTCCATTGTTTACCTCCCTGATTTCTGTCACACTGGTGACGTAATCAACATTAACACACCGTGATGGCGTCATCAGAAATGCAGTGGTGGGGGGACAGAGGCCACGCAGCTGACAGCGAGGGGTTAGACCGGCTTTTTTGCCAGTGGGACGGGAGACAGATACCGATTGTTAGCGGTTCTACGCCTGTTTGAAAAATACGCGTTAACCCGTTATTTTCAGTTAAACCTTTCACACTAAAACTGAGTAAATACAGTGAGACTGCTCACGTGACAGATTATTAATAAACATTAACCGTAAAGCACCACTACAGAGGCTGGATCACTAATTATCATGTTTATCTTCCATCTGGTCTTTGTTCTTATACCTTTTATTAAGCTGAAACTGATCATAAAGTTGGTGTCATTCACAAATATTCCTGACAAAGATCACAAGAATGGAAGAATCAACCCTTTCCTATTCAATGTTAAATACAAGTCAAGCTAAGAAAAATAAATATTTATGAAATACAGAGAAAAAATAAATAAAAAATATATAGTTATATAATTCCATTTAATTAATTCACTTTATTTCTATAGCGCCAATTCACAACACATGTCATCTCAAGGCACTTTCCAGTTCACAAGATCATCCAGTCAGATTGATTCAAAGTTTTCTATCTAAGGAAAACCAGCTGATTGCATCGACTCATTGACTCTTCAGCAATCCCTCACACTAAGCATGCTTGTAGCGACAGTGGAGAGGAAAAACTCCCTTTGAACAGGAAGAAACCTCCAGCAGAACCAGGCTCAGTGTGAGCGGCCATCTGCTTAGGCCCACTGAGGTTCAAGGAGACAGAAGCAGACATAGAAAAAGAAGCATAGATACAAAAGGCAACTGTCAACCAGCTCCACAGGCGGCCCCGTCCAGGAAACACACAGCCAGGCAGACAAGCTCCGAGCCAGCTCCCATGTCAGAGGATGAAGAGAGCACATTAGTTAGTCACAGTCAGAGAAACAGGACTACACTGGAAAACAGGCCAAGCTCCAGCAGCAGTCCAAACCCTTTATTTCCTCATTCTCTGATGTTTCAGAAACACACAAAAGTTTTGGTGGAAAGGAAAAGTTTGGTGGTAAAGTTGCGTATCATAAGCCCCCACACAGAGATAAACCCCAACGATGGGCTACAGATGTTCACTTCCATAAGTCAGGTCACTGCTGAACCCGCAGTAGTGTCATCAGTGTTACCTGAAGATGTGAAAAGGACTGAACTGTTGCCGATGGTCTGAAGTCCTATATTCAGATGAGCTTTCACTTCATTAGGAGATTTTGTCCCAAAGTCTGGAGAAAAGTCCCAGAATCCATGTGACATTTCGTCTGGTTCCAGGTCGTCTTCTGCTTGTGGTCCACAGGGGTTTCTGAAGTTCACCGTCAGGTCAGACATCTACAGGACATCTCAGAGCACTGCATGTTTCCTTCTGCCAATGAGCAGCATGGAGATGCTAATTTCACTCCCTAGCAGGATTTGGTAGCAGCCCACACGTCTCAGCAGCTGGCCCAGTGAGCAGGACATGAACCCATTCCAACTCCACATCACCTTTTGTTTTATTCCAGTCTTTAAAAGTAGTTAAACCCCAGCTATGATGGAGCTGCTGTCCTTGTGTTTTTACTCTTTATTTATATATTTATTGTTTTGTTTACTTTTTACAAGCCATGAACTAATCTACCAGCAGCTCTCAGCCCGCAGCATCTGTCATTCTTGCTCACTAGCAAAGAGCTCTGTTGCAGTCTGTAATATTTTCTCCCCTCTCCCGCCCCTGGAGGGCAATAACAGGCCTGTAAACCCAATGAGAGCAAAACTATGCAGCGTGAGATACTGACTACAGCTCAAACCAGCAGAGGGGAAGAAAAAAATACAAATGGTGTATTCCTGGTTCAGGCAGCTTACCTCTGGGAAGAGTATTGGTCTCAGCTTGACAGCTAACTCTGTAATTCCTCACGGTGACCCCTGATAGGCAGGGTCACAACAACATCTCCGTCACACGGCGGCTGCGGACCAACCTGCGGAGAGGTGCAGTTTTTTCTCCATGCCTCCACAGACACAATGTGAATCCAATTACCTGCTTTGACTCTGGCCAGAGTTCAGTCCTGAAGGCGTGACAGGAAAACAAGAGAGAAGAAGAAGTCAGGCCAGCTTTACTACCCATCCTTTGAGTCTCCAGTGTTAGGTGAAGGCCAGCTTTAAGCCTTTTAGAGAAGAGTGATGGCCTAGCAGGTTGAGAGGAGAGTCCTTGAGGGGCACAAGACCCCCAGCTTATAGCTTACCTCTCTGGGTCCCTGAGAAATATCCCCTGAATTCTCCCCAGGCACTGCGGGCGGCTCACTCCACCCTAACCATGGGTAAAAAGCTGAAGACAAAATGCACTGAAATACACAAATAGAGTATTTTTCTCTAACGAGTTTCTCATAATTCTTATTTTAGTTGAAGGCCCCATTGGGCCTCACAGCCATGCAATCACTGGATGAAGTATGGATGATCCACAGGATCACAGACAGGTTAATCCCTGCAGGAGTTTGATGTTTCCTCCATGATGCACAGGATATTTCCATTAACACAGTTGCTAGATATGTAGTTCAGGGCAGTCATCTCTCACCCATTGGGTGTGAGACTCACAGATATCAGTGTCTTCTCATGCTTTAACTCAATATCTCAAACTTTTCACCCTAAAAATGACGGACATTAAAACTCAACTCCATTTCTTTTATTTAGAAATAAAAATACCATGCTGATAAAAACCCAGTCCGTGTTTTTCAACCCAACCTTAGTGCTAACACAGTAGGACATGCAGGTTCAAACCAGTCCATATTTTTGCACCAGCCCACCTGTTCACTGTGCTGAGAGCTACAGAGCCGAAGGTTTTCAGCAAGATATAAAAAAATACTTGTGTTATTGAGCAGTTATTATTACGAGGTATTTAATTTGAACTTTTATCTCATCTGGATTAAGATAATTCACTTTGTAAATTGAAGAAGACTTTAAGCAATTTAGTACTTGAGTAAATATGAAAAAAAAATGTACAGCAGCTAGAGAAAAGCCCGCTGGACTTTGTTTTAAAGTTTGAAGACGTTTCTCTTCCCATCCAGGAAGCTTTCTCAATTCAAAACGTCAGATAGAGTTCCAGGCTTTATACAACATCTTTGTTGAGCTACAGTATAAAGCCTGGAACTCAAGGCTATTTCTGGCATCTTGAATTGAGAAAGCTTCCTGGATGGGAAGAGAAACTGTTGGGATCTGGAGCTGTTCCACCTTTCCCCAGCAGAGTGCGCCGTGGGTTCTCTGGGCTGGAGCTCACCAGCACACCTGGAGCTCGTCAGCCCAT
>NW_015151345.1:164186-170696 GCF_000732505.1 Cyprinodon variegatus
CTTTCAGGTTTGTCTCACAAACCAATAGGAGTTCCAAAAAACAATAAGAAACAATGCATTTTATTTTTCAAAAGATCAGCCAACCAAGAAAAGACCAACCACATCCAGAGAGGATGTGCAGAAAGACTCAGTTATCCTGGAATGATAGAGGAGGGAGGAACCACAGGGATGTTCTGATTTTATTATTAATTATCTTATTCCTTTATCCTTGTTTTGGTCCATTGAATATGTTTAAAAACTTAATTTTAATCACATTTACCAAAATGAAGCATCCAGGTAAATGCTGTATTATGTCATGGTAAGTTTAGCTTTTTTCTCAATTAGAAAAACAATAAGATAGTGAGATAAGATTTTTAATCCTTAGCCTTTTAGCGAATATACACAGTGTAGTTTGCACTGGTTCCTGTATTAGTGCCAGTAAACCAGTAATAACTCATTAGCTCCCCATTGTTTATTTTATTTGATCTGCATAGAATAATTAATAAACACAATTGTGAAATTCTCGATTTACAGTATATATAAGTACAGTGGAATCCGCTCATAGTCACAGATATAGTAATCAACCACTTATAGTGTTAAAAAGGCTTGGGACAGAATAATCTCTATAAAAATGCCTTTTAAATAATTTGTTTATAGTAATCAAAAAATCCGCTTATAGTTTTCATTTTTGGCCATTTTATGAATGCAAACGTGCAAAAATAATTAATAAGTAGAACGAAAGTGATGACAGCACTACTGTGTCTGGATGGATGAGGACATCATCGAGGAGGTACAAGAGCGCTTTGGCGCGGGTACCAGTGCTGGAGGAGGAGGAGGAGGAGGAGGGGGAGGAAGATGTGGAGACTGTTGTCCCTTCCATAGCTGAGATGATGAATGCAGTTTGCATTTTAAAGACTGGTCTCATGCATGTTGGTTTCAAAAACTTTGACCTTTTACATCTTTTTGAAAAAGAAATGAACTCGGTGTTGGACACTCTGATCCAGAGAACCTGCGGTGCAGCAGAGCCGCAACACAAAACAGATGTAGGCTAGCTTTAATTTCTGTAGCCTATGCAGTTATCTTCTATAATGTTTTTCTATGAAACCGTTTGTTTCAAAAAAGAAGGAATGGGTTATTTACTTTGGCCTTTTTGGAAACACAGGAAGGAGCAATCAGCTAAGTAAGCTTAGTGCTTGGAAAAAATCTTTCATTCCTTTAGAGACAGCATGAAAAGTCAGCTGAGTACAAAACATAGAGAGGAAAACAAGAAGAAAAGGGACAAGAAGAGAGGAACAAAACCTAGAACAAATAATGGATGTCTATTCTATTAACATTTCTCTATCTGTAGAATGGGTCTGTTTAAAGGATAATTCCGGTTTTTAACACTTTTAGCCAGGATGAAATCGAATGATCGACACCAAAATTTTGGCAATTGGTCCTGTCTCTGCTTTTTGGCTCATGCAGAATCCCCCCCTGGCTGCTTCAGAATGGCTTCCATTGTGCATGTCCGATAATGTCCTTAAAACAACCTTAAACGTTCTTTTTTTAAAATATGCTACTCACCGGGTCATCAGCGCTGTTCAATGACGTTCCAAAAAAAGTTTCGTGAAGAAAAGCCGTTCCTGTCTTGTTTTATTTAGCATTTTGTAAATCCCAGAACTATTTTTTCCGATACATCACAACCGCTTATAAACTTCCGCTTCCCGTTCGAATCTGAAGCGTTGCACACTCCAGACCACTAGTTGGCGACGGTATCCTCTATCGTCAAACTCAAAGTCCAATATGTCCTCCTCAAGAATCCACCTTTCGTATTCCATTTTCAGAGTTTTTTAAAGTGTTTAACAGAGACGTTAGCACCTCGACGTCGGAGTACACAGAGTGAAGCATAAACACTTGAGCCTTGCGAAAAGACTACAACTAAGTGTAAACAGGCCCAATTTCCGTTTCCGGTGGCGGAGGGATATTGACTATTCCAACAGAACTCAATGGGATTTACAAAATGCTAAATAAAACACTACAGGAACGTTTTTTCTTTACGAAACTTTTTTTGGAACGTCATTGAACAGCGCTGATGACCCGGTGAGTAGCATATTTTAAAAAAAGAACGTTTAAGGTTGTTTTAAGGACATTATCGGACATGCACAATGGAAGCCATTCTGAAGCAGCCAGGGGGGGATTCTGCATGAGCCAAAAAGCAGAGACAGGACCAATTGTCAACATTTTGGTGTCGATCATTCGATTTCATCCTGGACACTACAGAAAATGGGCTAAAAGTGTTAAAAACCGGAATTCTCCTTTAATGTGTTGTCTTCTCCATTCAGAGGGCCCACTGCCTGTCTCTGCCTAGGGCCCCACATTTCCTAAATCCGCCCTGCAAAACAACCCATTCCTTACATTGTTTGGCGCAGAGCAAGCAGAGACTCTGAGGGAAGCGGCCTTCTTCTCTCATGAAGGTGACAGAGCTGAGGACCATTGGAGTTAGCTGCCTCCCCATGCTGCCAACCACAGCTTAATACCTTAATACCTCTGCTAACTTCTGTGTCTGTTAGAAAATGGATGGTGCGTCTTTATTCTCATAATATTATGACTTTATAATATTCCAACATTTTTCTCATAGTGTTATGACTTTATTCTTGTGTTTAAACATAAAAAAACCCTCTATCCTGCTCTATTACTCCGTCGTACTAAAGAGTGCGAATTATGTGTTAGCTTAGTAGAACAGCAGCTCTGTCATCAGAGCAGAAAAGGTGACTTAAGGTCCATTTATTGGCTTATTTCTATCTTACCTCCAAATATTTTTGAAGTATTTCTTTGACATGTTCTCTGCCTAACAGCAAAGTAAATATCTCAAGCCCATCTTCCAGCGTCTTCTCCCTCCAATCCTACTTATTGATTTTTCCCCCCTTTTGAAAAATAGATCTAAAAAAAGCCCTGAGCTATCTTACATTGCTGAGGGCCCTAAAGGACACCGGTAGTTCCCATGGTTGCTTAGGCCTGCAAGACCCCAAGCGGCTCTGGCAGGAGGAGAAGTCGGGGGTTATTCTGTTCGGCTACAGCCTCCCCCAGAGGATTCTGAACCCCCCCAATCCTCGTATGATGTTGCAACATGAAGGTGGCCAGCAGATACTACAGCAGACTAATGCCAACTCTGTGTTTGTGTTGTACTCCTCCATCTCCTCCTCCAGCTCATGTTCTTATCAGCTTATCAGGCGTCTGCTGGACACTCTGCTGTGTTTCTGTTCCGTGCCTGGAGGAACGGGCCGTGGAGGCCCGCCTTCTCTGATAGAGAAAATGTGAGTAACGTGGATCTAATCACAATACTTCCAACATCTCATTGCTTTCCACTCGTTTCTGAGACAGCACCGATATGATAGATGATTGATATCACTTCAGCGTGGGCAATTAAGAAAAGGAAAGAGAAATAAACTGTTCTGCTGGTTTTAAACATTAAACTCATGTGCTTCTTTTTACACAGCCACACCAAACAGCTGATAAACAAACAGGAAGTGGAGAAATGGATAAATATGACTGTAATTCAGTAAAGACACATTTAAACAAAAACATTTATTCAGGCGATTCTGAGCTGAAATATTCCGGTTTGTTCCTGTGTTTCACCTCTAGCATCTTTAAAGACGTAGTGGTGGTGGTGGTGGTGGTGGTGGTGGGGGTCTAAGGTATTGACTCAGAGGGCTACAGGTGGTAGATTCCTATTTGACTGATAGTACAGACACAGGTGAGCGACCAGCCAACCTGTCTGATGTCATTAGCCTGCTTTCTTCATGACAGTGTCCAGTTCGCATGGATCAATAACTGTGGGTGGAAACGAAAGGAAGACTAGGAATGTTCACAGATTACCGACCCCTAGCATGGCAGCCATTTTAAGCCACTATCCAAATGTACGCTGCAAAAAATGTAAATCAAATTTTTTTTTTCTTAAAATAAGTGATTTTGTTCTCGAATTGAGACGTTTTGCTAATGGAATAAGATCATTTACATTTAAAATGTGAAAAACAATTGCATTGTCTTATTTCAGTGAATATTATCTAATTATCTTATTTCAAGAGTATAAATCCTCATTCCATTTGCAGATCATTTTATTTACCTACTCAAATTAAGGGTAAATACGTTTCATTTAAGAACTTTTACCTATTTCTAGATCGTTTCTGAGGGGCAAACGTGTGTCTCTCTGGTTCAGTGGCTGCTTTGAAGGACCTGGAATGAATGAATTGTTCTTAGTGACAGTTGGACTCAGGAGTAACTGGAATCAAGGAAAGGAAGGAAGGGACAATAATGGATGGATCGGTGGAGGCACTGCCTGTCCTCCATTTTAGAGGAACGGACTTTTCTCCCGGCTGGACTGGTCCTGGATCGGTAATGTGCTAGAAACGGGAACTAGAAACAAGAACTAGAAACAGGAACTAGAAACATTAAATACAAATAGGAACTAGAAAATTGGACTAGAAATAGAAAATACAAAAAGGAACAGAAACTAGAAACAGGAAATACAAATAGGAAATACAAAAAGGAACAGAAACTAGAAACAGGAAATACTAACAGGAGCAGGAAGTAGAAACAGGGACTAGAAACAGGAACTAGCAACAGGAACTAAAAAACAGGAAATTCAAACAGGAAATACAAACAGGAACTAGAACTAGAAACAGGAAATTCAAACAGGAAATACTAACAGGAACTGGAACTAGAAACAGGAAATACTAACAGGAACAGGAAGTAGAAACAGGGACTAAAAACAGGAAATAAAAACAGGAACAAGAACTAGCAACAGGAACTCACAACTGGAACTAGCGACAGGAAATTCAAACAGGAAATACAAACAGGAACTGGAACTAGAAACAGGAAATATAAACAGGAACTAGCAACAGGAACTAGGGCTTCAATTCGCCCATTCTGAAAAACAATCCACTGGACTTTGTTCCCAAGTCTGAAGATGTTTCTCTTCCCATCCAGGAAGTGAACTCTAAACCTAACTTCATCCTTTTTTTTTAAACATTACGTCTTGTATAACAAGTCCACATAGAAAGCAAACAAACAAAACTGGAGGGATTGAAAAAAAGGCGTGCAGTGGAGACCAGGCTTTATTAAAATCAAAATGGAAGATACTAAAAATAATGTTAAGATAGGACGAAGTAAGGACTGTGGTTTAAATTTAGCCCTTAAAGGATCATTAAATCAATCTTTATTCATCCTCCACTCTGCCCGGCATCAGAGGTCCACAGCTAGCTTCCAGAGCTACACTCAGCCACCCATCGCCTCCAATTCGCTGCTGTTAGCTCCTTTGGAGCACAGTTTGGTCAGCCAACTCTGCACCAGAGCTGGGTAAAGATTACTTTTCAAAACCAATCGCATGCACATAGAATACTGGAGAAGTTTTAAAGACGTTTCTAGTTCCCATGGTCCCTGAATCTAAGAGCTGGGAATAGGTTTTCAATCTGAAAACCAGTTTTTCTATAAACAAAGTTTTATTTTTCAAAACAAAAAGTTGAATCTTTTAATTTTTTTCTAGTTCCCTAGGTATTAGATATCGGACATTTCAGAATGCTTCACTGTCAGACACTCGTATCGGTCCCTAAAGGTCCCTGAAGTCAAAAGAAGGAAAATAACTTCCACTTTTTCTAAAACTGTGCTTCATAAATGCATGTTTTATGATAAAAGTTAAAATGAGGTTTAAAAATGTTTCTAAATAACAGTCCATGAACACAGAAGTGAAAATGCCATATTTCTCCTGAGGAACAAAAACTCATCTGTCAGAAATAAGAAGAGGAAAAAAAAGTCTCAAAGCAAACACACTGTTCTAGAATATCTATCTGTTTTATATCTGCTAGTCCGGCCGTGAAAACCTGTATTGCTCACATTGTCATAGTGATCCAAAGGATCTTCTCAGATTTTTATTTATTTTTTTAATTTAGCTTGATATAGGCATCAGCACGCTCACAGTAGCACAGGTTGTTTCTACTGAGCCTAAGAGCCCAACAGAGAACTTTGCTCTCAATCTGCAGGTTTACTAGTGGTTCCTAGAATTTCTAAAAGTAGAATGGGAGGCAGATCTTTTAGTTATTAGGCTCCTCTCCTGTGGAATCAACTACCAGTTTTAGTCAGTGAGGCAGACACCCTGTCTACTTTTAAGGCTAGGCTTAAAACTTTCCTTTTTGATAAAGATTATAGTTAGAGTGGCTCAGGTTATCCTGACCTATCTCTATAGTTCTGCTCCTATAGACTTAAACTGCCGGAGGACATAGGGACCCATTTTGCATCATTTTATCTCAATTCTCACATTCTGCGGTATTTGTAAGTTCAACAAATAGACATACGTAGCTATGGACTCAGCTTTTCCTGTGACTAACTGGATGTGCTCTCTTTATCCTCTGACATGGGAGCTGGCTCGGAGCTCGTCTGCCTGGCTGTGTGTTTCCTGGACGGGGCCGCCTGTGGAGCTGGTTGACAGTTGCCTTTTGTATCTATGCTTCTGTTTCTATGTCTTTCTTCAGAGATATAGGAGTCCTTGAATTTTGTAGA
>NW_015151345.1:170706-172996 GCF_000732505.1 Cyprinodon variegatus
GTCTGCTTCTGTCTCCTTGAACCCCAGTCAGCCTCAGCAGATGGCCGCTCACACTGAGCCTCGTTCTGCTGGAGGTTTCTGTAGAAGAGTCAAAGTGATCAGCTGGTTTTCCTTAGAAAAATTTGAATCTGTTGACTGGATGATCTGGTTAAATTGTCTCTGTAAATGCCTTGAGATGACACGATGCAAATTGGTGCTATTGATATAAACTGAACTGAATTATACAGAATGCCAGCAGTGTATAAGGTCATGATACAGCAGAAAACAAACATAGAATAGTAAAGGGTTGTTTGTCCAAAAGGGGGGGAAAAAATCATAAAGCAAATAATTTTCATTTGGTCAGGATTCAGTTGGTATACAGTTATCATCAATCCACTGGACAGAAACACATCAAAGATGCTCTTCAAACCATTAGTCCACTTCAAAGCATTAGTCAAATCAGCAAGGAAATCCAAAAGACACACAGCAGAACATAACAATGAAAAGATTAAACGCAAAAACACCGCCATTCCATATGTTGCTGGATACTGCTGATACTGCTTTGCAGATTACAGCACGATGATGCATAGATGATGGCATCCTCCACTCCGATGTCAGGTCGGTATCCAAACTGCGGAGGGTCCAGGGTGGGACTCAGCACAGTGGGTAGGTGAGCTGGGATGAGGCGCTCCATTGTCTTCATCAGGTGGGAGGTCAATCATGTCACAGACTCTGCATCACCCTTAAAACACCAAACCAAAAATACTGCATATTTGCACCATATACATTAATGCTATGAACTTCCATATCAATGCGATATTTTACTCCATGTTTTTGCTCCCAAACTGTTTACATTTGATCACTGCTGAACTTTCTGGAATGGAAATGTTCATTTACTGTCCGGAAAGCTGTACTAAACGAAATTTTGTTTTGTATACACTCTGTGTTTACAAAATTACATTAAAAGTTGTCTACATTTAAAACATCACACTCCATGTACTAAAAAGAAGTTAAAATTGTGCTAGAATCAGACACTGAGGAATGAAGACTGGTCCAGAGCACAGACAGTGTCAGCGGCCAGGGTGTGATAGGTTGGACCTAAATATCCAACAGAAACTGGTTAGTTTGCAATAAAATATAAGCAGTATAAGTCGGTCCTTAAAGAATAAGAGGAAGCCATTGGAGGGAAGCCTGAACTGGAGATGGGTTTCACAGTTTTTAAATGAGCTGCTGCATTTTGAAAGTTTGTGATGAAAAAACATTTATCTAAAGCTTTAAAATAATCCAACCATAAGGAAGCCGAGAGCTGTCGTACTTGACTTTATTTTTCATCCTTTGACTTCTCGAGTGATATAACTATCTCGTTATCACGGTTAAACCATTAATGTTTTTATCGAGATAACAAAATAATTATCTTGTATCACAAGAAAACAATTAATGATTTCCTAAGATAACGAGATGATTAACTTGTATGAGTAATGAATGAGGCTGACCAACAGCCTTGGATTCCCAGTCCATCCATGCCTGCAGGGCCCGTAATCATGCAGTCATGGTACTGGGCTCGCACAACTAATCAGTTTTTTATTTTCCTTTTTCTTTTCAATCATTGTCAGGTTGTGGTGGATGATTGGATTACATGGAATACAGTAGAAACACATCTGACTGTTTTTCAATGAAAATCTTTAATCTGGACTCATTTGGGGGGTTAATGCCTTTTGTAGCTGTTACAGGTGTAACAACAGGACTGTTCAGGAAACAGCTGGAGGCATAGGCCTAATTGCTTATGAATCAGAAGAGAAAGGAAGTCAAACCAACAACGTCGTCTAGTTACCTAAAACTTAAACACAGGATTATCTACAGAATTACACATAAGCTGCCATGACTTGTATTTATAAATCCTCTCCCACTGTTGTGGTATTAAAGGATGGAATCAGTTTTAACTCACACCAACCATCTAGTTATGATGAGTAAATGGCTTTCATTATCTTTAGATAATGAGAAAATTAAATCATTTTCTTGAGAAAACCACCGTGAAAAAGTATCTGAGGGACACGACCGCTCTGGGCTTCCGTACAGTCAAGAGGTAATATGAAGCATGAATTGTTTTTTTACCAAGGCTTTCAAGGGTTTCAATTAAAGATTTGTCTGTTTTGAAACACAATCAAAAAAGGTAACAGCCAGATTCCTGACAGCAGAAAAGGCGTAGGAGCCCAGAAATATGTTTACCAAAAATGAAAACATTAGGGTCACATATTCTTCAACTTATTACATGCTCTTAGACATGTCCTGGGGAACCTGGAAAACATGTAAT
>NW_015151345.1:174668-177082 GCF_000732505.1 Cyprinodon variegatus
TAAACAGAAAACACAACAAAATAAGAATTTAACAAATAAAACTAGAAAACATGGAGTAACGTAAAACTGAATCTCAGACCTAGCTTATAGCCCAACAGCTTTGCTTAAATAAGTAGACAATTATGACTGTTGCTATAAGGTTCTGCTTCATACTGAAAATGGTTTTATTGAGTAAAAGCGTATACAACGGAGATGGAAAAGGGAGGTAACTGAGAGGGACAGGATAAGAGCTACAGGAGTTATATAGAGAGATAGAGACAGGAAAGAGTGCTTTAAAAGAAAGAAAATAAAACAGCAAAAATATGCACATAAGATCTAGAGTAACCCCTAGACGTCTGCTTCCAGACCTGGATGAGACGAGAGGAACAGAAAACAGAGAACATAACAGCAAAAAGAAGACAACAAGAAAACCAAAGTAAACATCTAGAAAAATCTTCCAGAGCAGCAGGTATCCCTTGGACATCCGTGTGTGTGGAAGGAAGAACCTATGGTGATTCACAATATTATTCAGGGTGGTATATATATCAATAACTGAGGATTAATCCGTGAACACCTGGAATTAAGCTCCCGCGGTATGTATACATGAGCATGCATGCATACAAAAGATTCACAAAGCTTCTACAGAAGGAATATGCTTAATAGCAGGTGTGGGGGGGCTCAGACTTGCCCTACAGGACACAGTCAGGACACAGTCTGGCTACAGGTCCTTCTGGTTCATATAAGCACAGACTGAGAAACGCTTGATGAGTTAAACATATGAGGAAAGACCAACCACCTTCAGCCCAGTAAAAAAGCTCCAACATATACTGAGGTGATGTTCGGATTTGGATCCTTTGATGGAGATCAAGTCTTGTTTCCCCTAATGTCATTAACCAACTTTAATTCTACATTGCCTGATAATCCTGCATATGTTTCTCCCGTGTCTCCTTATTCCCACAGGTTTTTCACCAACACACTTAGTGAGAGGAGTTTTGAGGAGTCCACCTTGACACCACAGTTACGCTGTTTCCTGCCACAGCCATGATTCCACACAACTCCTGCACTCTCCCTAACTCTCAGAGGAAGTCCCCCCTTCCTGAGCCTGTCACTTCTGGGTCAGAGCTAAAAAGTGACTTATGAGCTCAAACAGGACAGACTACAGCTAGTGTTTGTGTAGCAGCTCGGAGCAACAAATATGTCAGAGCAATGCCAGCTGCTAACCTAGTGAATAGAAGGCAGTGACCCTGTGTTATCTCCTTATTTCTCAGACATTTGGCTGTTGACCTCTTGTTGACACCATTGGCTTTGTTTTTATACTTCTGTCTAACTGTATGGAACAATAAACTGCCAAGATATCTTTATTTATCCACACAGATCTAGTCCTTTACATCGAAGGAAACAAGAAAATTTGATTAATTGAAAAATACTGATATTAGATCAGAATGTAAAGACATTTTTTAAACAGGTGGTTATCCAGACAGTTTGAGCTGATGAGCGTCTGACCTAAACACCGCCCAATCTGGGTTGGTTCTGTTGTAGGAAACACTGAGTAGCCAGGCCTCTGATGGAATAAGGTCCACATGGTTCAAGAAATTTGGTTTTCCATGTAGCAAGATTAGATCTCTAAAGTCTGTTATGTGATAAACAGTGAGGCAGTGTTGGGATGTGGGTTGGGCTGTAGTGTCCTGATTGGTTTCTCACACAGAGCAGGAAAAATTTTGTTTCAATAATCCTTCCAGATGAATATAGGAGCAGGAACCAGTCTCAACTTTTTAATATAAAAGCCTTTATCAGATCTGGGTAGTAACTAGTTACATTTACTTGAGAAACAACAGAAGTACGTCTACTTTTGATTAAGTATTTTTGTCCCTCATTTGATCTGGTGAGTAAATAATCTGTGTTTTTACCCTAAAATGAAAATGTGTTTTTTTTCTTATCCTAGTAGAAAAATCTTTATTCACTGACAGATAATTTTACTATTACTAGTACTGGGGTCAGGCTAGATAATTTTTTTCTTTAAATCTAAAAAATACCCCCCATAAAATAATGAGAATATATATGAGAATAAAGTTGTATTTCAAAAAGAGGCCATGAAGATACCAGGCTATCTCTGAGCTCCAATCTGCACACAGAGGGTGTTTTCATCATTGCTGGGGATTTTAACCAGGCTAACTTGAAGAAAGTTCTTCTTCATTTTTACCAACATGTGGACTTTGCAACTTGGGGTGAAAACACTTTAGACCTGGTTTACTCTAACATCAAAGATGCATTCAGAGCAGCCCCCCGCCCCCACCTCGGGTCATCAGATCATCTCTCGGTCATGCTTCTCCCTGTCCGAGTGGGATCTGAGGGTGCCATGGAGACACTCCAACACTGTTTTAAATGCTCTGACAGGAACATCTTCAAGGCTGCAGCAACATATGATAACTTGTTAA
>NW_015151345.1:177929-178554 GCF_000732505.1 Cyprinodon variegatus
GGTCGGACAGAACACCTCTGATGTCATTATCCTAAGCACAGGCTCCCCTCAGGGCTGTGTCCTGAGCCACAGGCTCACAAACAATCACATCGTGATTCCAGACGACACCACGGTGGTGGGCCTCATCAGTGATGACAACGACCTGGACTACAGAGAGGAGGAGGAGCAGCTGGTGGACTGGGGCAAAGATAACAGCCTGATTGTGAACGTAGAGAAGACGAAGGAGATCATCTTGGACTTAAGGAAGAACCGGCCTAACCACGCTCCACTGGTAATCCACAGCTCAGCTGTAGAGGTGGTCAACAGAAGGACAAATAGGTGACCGGCTGGATGCTGTTCCGGATGACGGACAGTGCAATTAAAATCCAGACTGTCCCGCCATAAGCCAGACATCTGCTCACCCTACTGATGACTGCATTATTGGTTGATTTCTTCCCCCTGCTCAGCTCTGCCAAGTTTTCTGTTTCTCTCATCTGATCCACTTGTTCCAGTTCCTATTTAAGCTGCTTGTTTCAAGCCATCAGTGCCAGATTATTCGAGCTGTGTGTGAGAGTTCTCTAGCTTACCCAGTTGTGTTTTTTATTACCTGATCCTGACTTGTTTCTGTCTCTGGAATCCTGAGTTG
>NW_015151345.1:181105-182639 GCF_000732505.1 Cyprinodon variegatus
GGAAAAATCATCTGGATGGATTCCACTCCTTCCTCTGGGCACTGACACAACTTAAGAACCAGGTTAGTGACTCACTATCCTTCCCCGTCTGAGTTTCTAGGTCAATAACCCTAGTATCTGTCTCTACAGATATTCCAGTAAACCAGTCCCAGCTGACGAGCCCCAATGTACTGAGCAGTCAATAAAGCGTTTCATTTTTAAACAGATCTGCTCTGTCTGCTTGAATTCGGGGTCCTACTTTCTTTGCCTTGACATAATAATCTAGCCAAATATGGACCCATCAGCAGACAGACAGTGGAGTGAAGGCGTTGAGCTTAGTATAGCTCAACTAGATTTAGATGTACGTGAAATATTTACCCATTTGCGCAAACAGGCTCCTCCTGCCTCTACTACCCCGCCCTCTTCAGATTCTGATTCTAGGCCACTGGCTGCTAATTCTATCAGTCATGCCGCATCTGTTTTCTCCTGAGTGTTTTAGAGGTGATTCAGAAAATGCTAGGCCCTTCTAGCTCAGTATGAAATTCACTTTTAACTGCGGCCCTCTGCGCTTCCCTCTCATAAAGCTAAAGTGTCTTACGCAATCTCTTTGTTGGCGGATCTTAGTCAGGAGGCTAGGCATGGGAAGTGCTTTCTTTTCTAAGAAACATTCATGTGCTGAAAAGAACTATGATATCTGAGACAGAGAACTGCTGGCAGTCAAGCTGGCTCTGGAAGAATGGAGACATTGTTTAGAGGGGTCCAACATTCCTTTTCTGTTTCGGACCAAGTCTGCTAAAAGACTTAATCCCAGAGAAGCGAGGAGGGCACTTTTTTGGGGATTTCAATTTTTCTCAGTCGTACATAATGTTAAACCTGATGCCCTGTCCAGGGTGTTTGAGATGGACGAGGAGAGTTGCAGTGGTACAGAAGAATTGGTATTACCAGATTCTGTAAGATGTTCCATCAATGTGGTTGACAGAGAAAGAAGTCAGGTAGGCTCTCCTTAATCAACCTTCTAAAAGTGACTGCCCTAGTAACTGTTTGTTTGTCCCTGATGCTCTGAGAAGGAAGGTCTTAGAGTCCTGTCATGAGTCTTGTCTGTTTTGTCATCCTGGTATTTCCAAGACTATTAACATTGTTCAGGCTTAGTTTTGGTGGCCTTCTCTGTCTTCAGATGCATGTGAGTTTGTGGAAGCTTGTTCTTTTTATAATCAGTCTAAGACTTCTAAGAGACCTCCACTCATTTTCTTTGACCTCTGCCCATCCTGTTTTGGCCTTGGTCAAATATAGCCATCTACTTCATTACTACTGCTCTGAAGGTGACACAAAAGTCTCACCACTAATGACAGATTCTCCAACATGGTTTATTTGTTTCCACTGTCCTAACTCCCTTCTGCTAAGGAGATAGGGGAGATCCTTACTTGTGAGGTCTTTCATCTGCTTGGTCTCCCTACAGACAGTTTTCAATAGTTTGTGTCTCAGTTTGTGAGGGAATACTGCTCTCTGTGATATCTGTCACTCTGTCATCGGGTTTTTTACCCCAATCAGATGGTCA
>NW_015151345.1:182909-186730 GCF_000732505.1 Cyprinodon variegatus
CTCTCGGGTGCCAATGAACCTGAAGAAGGCCTTAGAAATCTCCTTACTAAGGCCTTAGATAGCCAAGCCAAAGCTGCTAAGCGTTCGAGTGTTCCGGCATCTGTGTACCAGGAAGGTCAGAAAGTTTGACTATCCCGCAAAGATCTGCCCCCCTAGGGTGGATAGTAGGAAGCTGACTTCTCGTCTAAAGTGCTGAACCCAGTGGCTGTCCACCTTCAGCTCCCTCATACCATGAAGGTACACCCCACTTTTCATGTGTCCCGGGTCAAGCTGATTTCGGAACCTCTAGATTTGTGCCCACCTCCAGGTCACCTCCACCCACCAGATTCATCGATGGGGAATCTGCTTACATGGTCAACCACCTCCTGAGGTCTAGGAGGAGGGGTAAGGGGATCCAGTACATGGTGGTCTTGGAGGGTTATGGACCTGAGGAGAGTTCCTGAGTTCCTGCCAGGTTTATTTTAGATAAGGATCTGATCAAGACTGTCCATAAGGAGCACCCTGACCAACCCAGAAGGGCACCTGGATTCCGTCTTGAGGGCGACTCATGATTGTCTGTGCGTCAAGCATAAGAATTTCATAGCTCTAAGCCGCTGCAACCAACACCCCCATTCAATAAATGTTTTCAAACATTTCAAAAAACCTTTTTTGACAAGGTTGTGTTGAAATTTTTGTTGCATTTTTTAAATTTGTAGTTGTATTTAGATATTGGTTTATGTGGGTTGCACTTACCACCATACTTTGAGGCAACTTGATCGTAATGCTTGAGATAAAATCCCTCTCCCTATTCCCCGCTTACTCACCTCCCCCCTTAAAGTCGAACCTGTGAGCTGTTTTCAGTCATTGCCTGACCAAGCCTTCATTAGAGCCTCTTACATGTAAGTCTGAACTCCACATGCCTTTAACCTCAACATGATTTTAACACCAGAAAAGACTCTGCTGTTACTTTACAGAACCTCTGCCCAGAGCCGATGACCACAGAAAAGTCCAGGGCTTCTGGAATATCATTGATTGATAATGCGTAGTCCGTAAATAATTTTGTCTTCCGGTCCACTTGGCCAGTGAGTTAAAAAGTTCAGACCCTGTTTGCTAAACAACCAACTCTGACTTTCTTTCAGTGAGCCTTGGATCAGGAGCAGAGACGTGCAGAGACCGTTGGAGGGGCAGGTGCTCAAAGTTAAAAGGGGGCACACGGAGCACAGATTTAAAACACGATACAGAAACATACCTTGCTTTACAAACGGCTGAATTGCACCAACCCAATTGCAACACACCATAACACACATACTCAAATGTTTGTTAGAGGTCAGTACAAGGTGAAATTAGTCTGTGTTTTACCTCATGGCTAGATCGAACAGTTTCTGTTGAGGGGCTTGGTGCTGCTGTGTTGCTGGAGGTGGGCTGTATTGATCTGATAGTGTAGACACCAAAAAGAGCATGGGAGAGATAGCAGCTGATAAAAAAAGAGGTATCTGTTCATGCAAGATGCAAGGATGACTAACATAACCACAAATTTAATCCATTAATAATCTGCCCTTTTTTCTTATTCAAATATGTTTTTGCTTTTATTTAGTATTGACTTTGGGCATGACATGATGGGTCTTAAAGTTATACAATTTGTGTGCAAATTAGCCTCTATGGACCTATTTAATTATGGTGTAAATAAATGAGAGGTTTAGAACATCAAAACTCCGATTCTATCTTTATTGGTTTGTTTAATACTGCAATGGTCAAACATGATGTGAATATGCATAATGCATACAGTAGGTTCAGTGAAATAAAATTGGACAAAACAGCTTAACAGAAAGATAATACATCATATCACTCTAATGCACTTTGCTCATGGCAGGAGAAACAGACAGTAAAAACCTGACGTACTTCTTCCTCATGGCACGCTTTGCATGTGGGGTCAACCAGCTAGCGGCAGGGATGCAACAACTGTAATATAAATTATTTTACCGCAATTGCATCGGCAGTCACTTGGTCAGTCTACTCATCTTGTAAGAATACACTGTACACAAACTAACACCGCTGCAGAACCGAGTTACCGGACCAGTTGCTTACTTTTTCTGGAATCGAGAGGCTGAAACAGCGCTTAGCTTTTAGCAGAAGGGCACGTCAGTGCAGTGAAGGCAGAGTGAGGGAGGGCACGTTGTGTTGATCATGTGACCAGCCATGGTTACCTTGGCATGGTAGATCTAAATTATTATTATTTGGGGCATAAACACACACAAAGACACCCATGCACATAGATACCACACACAATAAAAAAAATTGCCAAAAGGGCACTTTGGGCATCATGGGCAAAGGGACAGGTGCTCATGGGCCCTCAGCCCGCCCCTCTGCAAGTCCCAGTTCAGGAGCCACATGGATGTTACTGATCTATATGGTACAAAAATCAAAACAAGTTTGTTTGTCACCCTGTCAAAGAGTGCATGCTCATTACTAGTGATGAGAAAATGGATTAAAATGTGATTTAACAGCAGCTTAGTGCTTCTAATGAACCTGTCTCCATTTCAGAGCCTCCATGTGATGTGATGACTAACCAATTAAAACCCAGATTTTAGAATGTGTGTGAATGACAGAGATGTTGCAGCAGGCAGGTTCACAAAACACCATGTTCAATCTGGTTTGAAACACAGTAAAAACAAGACACTACATTAGGCTCCGTCGGTCGACCGGCGAACATAGACTCTTCTCGGGAAAGAGGAGCCACTTTTTTTGTGGCCTCAGCTGAAACCCGGTGTGTGTCTTCCCTTTCGAGGCCTGAAAGCTGCAAGACAGGGAGTGTTTGGATGGAGTCGGCTGCTTAAGTAGATGTAGCGATGTAGTAGGGATGTAGCGACAGGGAAAGTCACTTCTTCTTACATCGTCAACATTTGACCCTCAACACATGAAAAGATGTATAAACCCCTGGCAGACTCTCTTTTAATTTCAACAAACATTCTTCTAATATAATTAATGTTGGCTTTTTGGTATTAATGACCTGAACGTCATTAATACCCGACAAAGGTCAATATTCTGCATCTTGCTACGCATAAGCGGCAAGAAAAACAAAAACCATGGCAAATGATGATACGGAAAGCAGTATTTATATTTAACCATATTGAAAAGATTGAGTTTTTATGGTTGGAAAAGATCGCTAGATGCGCACCGGCACTACATCCCTGTTTACTTCCATAAACATAGAACATGCTGGCCTGTGACGTCATTGCGTCCTCTACTGCGCATGCGGGACACTTGCGTTGTATGACTGCAGTTCACACAGGAGATCACATACAAGTTGCATATATTTGAAAATATGAACGGCGACACAAAAAAAAATAAAAATTTCACCCCAAAAAAAATCGGAATTGAGCATGAAGGCCTGCAGTGTGAACGTAGCCAAAATTGCCTACCTGGAATGTGTGACAATAGTTGAATAAACTTTTGGCTCTTAAAATGGTATCGGTACCCTATTTGTTGGTACTCGCCCATGCAGTTACCACTATTTTAGTGGTGGATTGGGGCCCTTAAACAAGGCCTTCAAAATTAATTTAAATTTCAATTCAGTGTATTTATATAGCATCAATTCACAACACGTCATCTCAAGTCACTTTACAATTCACCAAATCATACAGTGAAATCGATTCAAAGTTTTCTAAGGAAAACCAGTTGATTGCATTGACTCATTAAATTGTTAAGCTGCTACCTACTTCTGTGAAGCAGGAAAAGACTAATAGTACTTTTTATTGCCTACCTGGAATGGGTGACAAAATTGAATAAAGTTTTGGCTTTCAAAATGGTATTGGTGCCCTATTTCTTGGTACTCGCCCATGCAG
>NW_015151345.1:192335-199320 GCF_000732505.1 Cyprinodon variegatus
TTTTATTGCCTACCTGGAATGGGTGACAAAATTGAATAAAGTTTTGGCTTTCAAAATGGTATTGGTGCCCTATTTCTTGGTACTCGCCCATGCAGATACCACCATTTTAGTGGTGGATTGGGGCCATACCCAGTACTGGTATCGGTGCAACACTACTTTTAACAGGAAGAAACCTCCAGCAGAACCAGGCTCAGTTTGAGTGGCAATCTGCTGAGGTCGACTGGGGTTCAAGGAGACAGAAGCAGATAAAAAGGGAGCCCCATTAAGGAAACACACAGCTCAAGACCAAAGAAATTATTCCTTCAGCTGAAGTGGCGCAAATCTAGACCTTATATCTCTAATTATCCTGATTATCAACCTGTTCATGATCACGTTGCCACGTTTTAGTAAAACACTGCTGCAGTTCCGATAAAAAGGGAAAGAAGAAATGCACATCTGCTAGAGGTGACATGTCTATGTTTTTGGATCGGTTTTTTCACAGCACTGGCAAACACACATGCTCTGAGAAGAGGTGTGTGTATTCTTTCCAAGTCCAGGAAGGCACCAACCTTCACACAGCAACAGCCCAGTCCTGCAGAGGGTAGCAGGAGTTGAAGCCCTAATGAAGCGTTAGTAGGCATGCCTCCTCTCTCACTGCAATCCAGTCATTCCACCTGAGTGGAGGGGACAAGAGATTAACAGTTGGTATGTTGCCTCCATGCTTTTGGGCCTCGGCCGTCTGTCTGTAATTGATGTTACCTTTGTTAGGGATTCGGCTTTAAGGCACATGTCATGTACTGTACATCAGAGAAGATCAGCAGGCCAGCCAGAAAGTCAGATGACACCAAGCACATGCCCAGAGCGGCTGACCCTTCCCCCACATTCATCCCACTGTCCTGTCCACTAACCCTTCCCGTTGGATCCGGTCTCTCCAAAGCTGATTCAACAATCCCAATGAAACCAACAACCCACACATTCTTCCATGATTGTTTGGAAGTGACAATGTTTTGGATATGACCCCAAAAACCATCCAAGATCCAGTGTTCTGGTGATGTAATGAGGGCCTGATAAAAGACTAACTAAAAAAAAACGAGATGGAACTTTTATGTAAACAGTTTGTCAGGTTGGGTGGAGGCTTTAAAGACTGAAAACGCAGAAAAAAAGGCTAGGCAGAGTTGAATTTTATTAATATTACAAAGACTAACAGGCACCTGAGGCAAAAATCTGGAAAACAAATACAAAAATACTTAAAACCAAATAAACTCCAAAAACGTCAGGGACAATACAAGAGGGAAGGAATTCAATTCAGTTTATTTCTATAGCGCCAATTCACAGCACGTCATCTCAAGGCACTTTACAGTTCACCAGATCATACAGTCAAATTCATTCAAAGGTTTCTATCTAAGGTAAACCAGCTGATTGCATCGAATGCAATCCCTCACACTAAGCATGCTTGTAGCGACAGTGGAGATGAAAAACTTCCTTTTAACAGACTCATAGACTTTAGACAGATTTTATTTGTCATTTTGATTACACAAGTGTAAAACAAAAAGAAAGTTTGTTTGGAAACAACTCACTGGACAATTTTATATTTTAAAAGTGCAGTATCAACAGGAAGAAACCTCCAGCATAACCAGGCTCACTGTGCTTCTCATTTTCTAAACAACCTGTGGAAAGACACACCCCGTGGTCGTGGGAAAGATGTTAGTCTGTTTGAGAAGGGTCAAATCATTGGCATGCATCAAGCAGAGAAAACATCTAAAGAGATTGCAGAAACTAATAAAATCGAGTTAAGAACTGTCCAACGCATTATTAAAAACTGGAAGGATAGTGGGGACTCATCATCTTCAAGGAAGAAATGTGGCTGGAAAAAAATCCTGAATGATGGTGATCGGCGAACACTTAAACGTGTGGTGAGATCAAATTGAAGAAAAACAACAGTAGAACTCAGTGCTATGTTTATGCTGAAAGTAAGAGCTTTTCCACACGCACAATGCGAAGGGAACTCAAGGGATTGGGACTGTAGAGCTGTGTAGCCGTAGGAAAACCACTAATCAGTGAGGCTAACCGGAAAAAAAAAAGGCTTCAATTTGCTAGGGAGCATAAAGATTGGACTAGGGATCAATGGAAGAAGGTCATGTGGTCTGATGAGTCCAGATTTACCCTGTTCCAGAGTGATGGGCTAACGAGGGTAAGAAGAGAGGCAGGTGAAGTGATGCACCCACCATGCCTAGTGCCTACTGTACAAACCTGTGGGGGCGGTGTTATGATCTGGGGTTGCTGCAGTTGGTCAGGTCTAGGTTCGGCAACAGTATGTGCTCAAAGAATGAGGTCAACTGACTACCTGAATATACTGAATGACCAGGTTATTCCATCAATGGACTTTTTCTTCCCTGATGGCACAGGCATATTCCAAGATGACAATGCCAGGATTCATCGGGGTCAAATTGTGAAAGACAATTTAGGTTTAGGGAGCATGACACATCATTTTCACACATGGATTGGCACCACAGAGTCTAGACCTCAACCCATTGAGAATCTTTGGGATGTGCTAGAGAGGGCTTTGCGCAGCGGTCAGACTCTACCATCATCAATGCAAGATCTTGGTGAAAAATTAATGCAACACTGGATGGAAATAAATCTTTTGACATTGTAGAAGCTTATCCAAACAATGCCACAGAGAATGCGTGCCGTAATCAAAGCTAAAGGTGGTTCAACAAAGTATTAGGCGAATTACCTTTTTTTGGTGGAGACTTTTGTTTTGGCCCGGCAGTGTATATATAGCAAAGAGAATTGGTCCTAGCAATGACCCCTGACTTCCATCTACAACATTTTCAAAACACACATCTATGTAGGGCATTGTCTGGAGGGGTAGGGGTCAAGGGCATCGGGGGGCTTATTTTGGCTTCACCCACCCCTTCTCACATTTAGACATTGAGGGTTCTGGGTTGCTGATTGGGCGGGTGCGCTGGCACCGCCTGTCTTACGGAGAGGGGGTGGACTGTGCTGGACACCCCCTTTTGGTACTCCCAGTTTTAATTACATCTGAGAGCAAAATACACAACAACACCACATTGGAGCAGGCGCAGGGAGGATCCGGGTCTTGGCACACCCCAGTTCTCTGGCTGCCACCCGGAGTCTGGGGCCTGGAGGAAGAGCGAGCCACCTGGTCTGTGGTCTTGGCTTTGGGGCCTAGGTGGCCTGCCGTTGTCGGGGCTGTCACTTCCGCTCTCCCCAAGGGAAGATCGAGGGAGGCGCGCATAGCAATTGAGGGGAGGAAGTGGCTGGGTGAATTAGTTGGGGGGGTGGGGGTCTGTGCGAGGCATGTTGGCCCCGATCCTGTGGGAGCTTTTGCTAGGGGTGGTCTGGTCCGGGTGCGGGGTAGGGGTGCTGGGCCCAAAGCAGGAAAAAGATTGGTTGGTGTGGCGGTTTCACCGCTTCCTTCCCCCCATCCGGATTTTAGGTTCACTTATTGGGTCATCCGATAATCCCGGGACCAACCACTGGTGCCACCGGGTGCTGGGTCCTTGGATTATTGGATGTGAATGTTATATGTGAATGTGCACCTGCGTTTTTTGTCTCATCTCTACAGAGTCTGTGGGGTGTTAGTGGGGGCACTAGGGTGGGAAGGCGTGATTGAAACTGCAAGTTTTTTTTTTTCCAGGTTGGGGTTTAAACTGCTCCCTCTCCCAAGCGATCTCAAGTCTCTGCCAGGTGCGAAGCCAAATTCCCCCATCCTGCTCTCCATCCGCTGGCTGGCACCTGGGCTCACCGGTGCACTGGTGGAGCTTGGGGTTTGGGGGTGGGTACTGGCTTACTCCTGGCGGCTTCTCCACGGGGCCTGGCCAGCCGGGGCCTAGCTCGGGCTCCCCCCCCGAGCCTGGCTGCAGGCAGAGCCTGCGGACTCGTCCCCACGGCTTCCAGGGGCTCCAGCATTGCGGTGGCTGGGGGACTTCTTCTGGGAGGCTGTCTCTCTTCCTCTATTGGTGGGGGTCGAATTTCCTGGGCTGGCCCCTCCTTAGCACCTTCACTCTTGGGTTCCCTTTGGGCATCTGGGGCTCTGGGTCTCCCAGCACTGGACTCAGTGCTCTGGGAGGGCGCCTCTTCGGCTCTTCACAACCACTATTGAGCATTTTTTCTTTGGATAAACTTTACCTGCACAAGTGCACTTTCACAAACAACTACAGGTGATTGGTGATTATTATTAAGCAATACAGGTGATTACTTTATTGTATGTCTCATACTATGTCCATTGGTTGTGCTGTTCTTTTTACATCTCTTTGCAGGTGATGAAGCAGACTGAAAATGTTTTATCATTATCTCCCTTTTATCTCCTCTTTCTTTCATCTTTTCTCACTTTTCCCCCTTTCCTGTTCTACCTACATTGCAGTATCCATATAATCTGTAAAACTCCCTAAATAATTATGCAATAGCCGTACTGCTCCACTTACTTTCACTGAAAATAAAATCTGTTGGGCTCTTTTTGTCATCAAGAGAATTAATCCTATTGCAACATTGCCAGACAGGACACTGTTAAAAAACAACAACAAAGAAAAACAATAAAACCTGCTGTTTTAAGGCAAAAACACTTCAAATCCGCCTGATCCGACAGAAAATCATGTCGGTTGAGGTTGTGGCATTTAGGGCTCATTGAAAACCAATGGGGATGATTACAGCTGACATGTTTTACTGCAGGAGACTGTGCTAGAAAAATTTAAATGTCATATTTTTATTTGTATTAAGTAACAGGCATTTGGCCTGCTTTAAATGGTGAGGACAAATGATATATCCAGCTGTGTGGTTGCGGGTGACTTATGACCACAGCAATAAAACTGCACCCCACATCTTTGACTGTGTCAACTTCTGACCCTTCCTAATGCTTCTTTGAAGTCCAACAATAAAGGCAGAACACATAGATGTCCTGACAGAGTTGAGCACAGACATTCAGGGACTGTCATTCTCTGTCTGGTTCCACTCTCCTCTTCTGCAGAAAAGTAACTTGTGTCCTGTGTTGGTTTCTTTCTTGGTCAATAAGGGGTTATAAACATTAACCTTATCAGCCTGTCTAGCTCCGACTGAGAGGGAGTCCAGGTCTATTTTAGTTGGACTATGCAGAAATTCAGAAGCAATTTCATTGGTCTGGCAGGTATAAAGTAGTGCTTTGGGGGAAAATAAAAAATAAAATATTTTAAGCATATAATAGCTTAGCTACACTATAGATCATTGTAGTGCCTTCAAACCTGTAGAACACATAGAATACCTCACCTGGATCACACTACAACTCTTACGTTTGGAAAATGTGCATAACTATTGTATTAGATGTTCTCATGTTATTAAAAGCCTTTACTTTACGATAGCAACACTAAAGGTCATTGTAATGCCGCCAAATGTGTAGGACACATAGATTACCTCACCTGGATCACTCTACAATGCTCATTTGGGAAAATTTGTATGACTCTATTTTTGCAATTTTTCCATTGTTATAAGCATGTAAATGCCAATAGCTACACTATAGATCATTGTAATGCCACCAAACGTGTACATAGATACATAGGTTACCTCACCTGGATCATACTACAACTCTAACTTTTGGAAAATGTGCATAACTGTGTTTTTTGATGTTCTATTTTTTTTAAAAGCCTTTAATTGCCAATAGCTACACTATAGATAATTGTAGTGCCACCAAACGTGTACAGTAGGACACATAGATTACCTCACCTGGATCACACTACAATGCTTACTTTGAGAAAATGTGCATAACTCTTTTTTTTTGCAATTTTTACACTGTTATTATAAGAATATAATCGCCAATTGCTACACTATAGATCATGGGTCTTCAGCTTTTTCGAGACCAAGCACCCCCAAACCCATGGCGAGATGGTGCTGGGACCCCCTAATTATGTATATTGTATGAAATAGTGTTCTATCAAACTGGTCCTATAGTCACTCTATTACAGATTGAGCAATGTAACTAAAGTAATCCCTCCCTGGGATTATTAAAGTATTTCTGATTCCTGGTTGATGGGACAGGTGTTGTGAATGAAACGGTGTCCAGCTCGAAAGAGCTCCAGTGTGTCTCTGAATGTGTGCATTGATGACTGAAAGACATCTTCTGCCTCCATTTATCTGTTTACTACAGTCTGTTGAATTCATGTTCATGTGGATTTAAAGACATTTCAATTAGTGGAAAAAATTGCAGGGGGGAATATAAAAAAAGTCTAATCAACCAAACTTTCGGGACCCCCTGTTGAAGATCTTTGCTATAGATCATTGTAGTGCCACCAAACGCCTAGTATTAATAGATTACCTCCCCAGGATCATTCTACAACTCTTACATTTGGAAAAAGGGCATAACTATATTTTCTGATATATTCTCATTATTATAAGCATATAATCCCCCAGAGCTACACTATCGATCATTGTAATGCCACCAAATGTGTAGGATACATAGATTACATCACCTGGATCACAAACAACTCTTACTTTGGGAAAATGTGCTTCACTCTTTTTTTGAGTTATTCTCATAGTTATTAAAAGACTATAATCAGCAATAGCTACACTATAAATCACTGTAGTGCCACCAAACGTGTAACACACAGAATACCTCACCTGGATCACACTACAACTCTTACTTTGGGAAGATGAGCATCTTATATTTCTAACGTTCTCAAAGTAACATAGAGGGCTTTGATATGTACTATCATCACCAAAAAAGTAAATTTTTCAAGATGAAAGCTGAAAAAAATATTCACATCTACTCCATTTCAGATTTGTATTCACAGCAATACTTGGTTGCAAGTTTTGACTAAAATGCGAGGAATTATCTTACCTAAACAAAATAATAAAAATAACAAGAAATATTTCTCCACTATGGTATTAGCAGTACTCTGTTTGAACTAATTACTGCTAATAATCTCTAAGCCAAAACTTTTGTCCTGGAAACCATTTTTAATTAAATTATGTTATATTCAGTTTATTTATATGGTCACAATTCACAATTTTTTTT
>NW_015151345.1:200630-206486 GCF_000732505.1 Cyprinodon variegatus
AAATAACATGCTGTTTTTATGTTTTACCATTGAATGTTTCAGTGATGTTTGTTCCGAACTGGGCTGGTTTCTACTCGTCAGTTTTTCTTGTTTGCCTACTGCTTTCACCTTCATCCAGTAGATGGCAACTAGAGGCTGCACCTGGAGGGGTGCACCCCTTGGCTCTGCCTGCGCATCTGTTACTCATCACCTAATCTTCCTGGAGCTTAAAAGGAAGCAGACTGCCAGCACCTTGTTGCCTAAGTGTTTGCCAGTTATGGTACTCTGAGCCCCAATAGAGATACTCTCTGTGTTCTTTTCCTCTGGACCAACTTTTAGTAATTGATTGTTGTTATCTGCTTCATTCAGGTGTTTCCTCTTGATGCTGTGGATCCTCCTTGTTAGGACCTAGCTCTGGTTTTCTGGATTCTCTCTCCTCGTGAGGACATGGATTGTTACCCACTGGTTGCCCGAGTCCCTCCATCAACTTCTCATTTTCATCACAAGCAATTCCTGGATTGTCCAGCTGGTCGGACATTGCTGCTCTTTCCTCCCACAAACCAGAGTAAACCTGTCAACCTGAACTCACTCAGCTGAAGCCTCTCTCTGGAACCAGGACGCCCACAAAGGAACCAAGACCACCACCCACACCCCCCTCCCTTCTGAGTGAAGGTAGACTCTGCAGTATGCAGACGACTCAGTGAGCCCTCCTTCCAAGGAGCCATACCATTCACTGAACAATTTCAACTTTTTGAATAAACTTCATTTATCTGATTACCTGTTCTCTTGTGGTCCTGCATGTGGGTTAAGAAACTGGAAAGAAACCTGAGAGTTTTTTTTGCTTTGCTTAGTTCTTTGACCAATTTAATAAATGTACTGATATTGAGTTTTTACCTCATGACTCTCTCATGTCCACTGCCCTGCAACCACACCTCCAGACACAATCAGGCAAGTCAGATGCTTAGTATAATGAAGTACCAGCCAATCATGATCAGCCATCAATTAAAGTCAGTGGGGGAAGAATCTTATAGAGCTCAGTGTGAAAAAGAGTTTATGAGGAGGTTTTCAGTGCCTGAGATGCTTAAACCTGGATGGGAAGAGGAAAAGAAACAATTGAAGAGCTTTGGATGGGTAATAAACTCAAAAGTTTAATTAAATTAGTTTAAATCAGGTATATACATATCAGACGGTTGATTTCTATGCAATTATATCAGCAATTTTTAACAACAATGAGCTTTTAATAACATTGAGAATATTAGGAAACAATTGAGTAAATCACATTCACCCAAACTAAGAGTTGTAGTGTGAGCTATTCTATGTGTGCAACACGTATATTTGAACTAAAATTACCTATAGTGTAGCTATTGGCCATTATATGCTTATAATAACAATGGAAAAATCACGAAAAAATAGAACTATGCACATGTTCCCAAAGTAAGCATCATAGTGTGATCCAGATGAGGTAATCTATGGGTGCTACATATTTGATGGCATTACAATAAAATATAGTGTAGCTAATGGCCATTATATGCTTATAACAACAATGAGAATATCTGAAAAATAGAGTTAAGCACATTTTCCAAAAGTATGCATTGTAGTGTGATCCAGGTGAGGTAATCTATTTGTCCTACAAATTTGATGACATTACAATTATCTAAAGTGTAGCTATTCACAATCATCTGCATATAATAACAATGGAAAAATCATATGAAATAGAGTTGTGCATATTTTCTCAAAGTAGTATGATCTAAATGAAGTAATCTATGTGTTCTACCCGTTTAGTGGCACTACAGTGATCCATAGTGTAGCTATTGGCAATTTAATACTTATTCTAATAATACAAAACATGAATTCTAAATGATAAAACCTAAAAACATATTGAATACCTTTTATCCCAATCTATATGATTTATAGAGCAAACTGTTATTTAAAAAGTATTTCTTTTCTATCCTACATGTAGCAAAAAGGGACTTTATGTAAGGAGCACTGAAGCTTAAACCCAATATTCAGCAGACAAACTTAAAGTTTCAAACAAGTTTATTTAAATAACAAAAAGAGGAGGACAAAAACTCCTGGGTTCTCTAATTCTCTGCTAAGACAGAAAACTCAGATCAGTGACAAGAAAGCTACTCCCTCTGCTATATCATCCATATTTTCTGCGTTGTTTTGTTTAGTCCTTGATTCGTGTCCCGACTCCTGGGGGCCTGTGTGTCGAGAGGGTGTTACTGTTTGTCTCCTGTCTCCTGATCGTGTCCTGGCTCTTCTCCGCTGAGCCCTCAGGGTTTAGGCTTAGCATGCTGTAGGAGCTCAGGTTCGGACCCTTCTCGGCAGAGCCCTCTGGTTTTGGCTCGGAACGCGGGGGAAGTTTGGTAGTAATCCTAGTACCATGTCATGTCTCTGTCCCTCTCAACCTATGAGCCGGCCTGTCTGGACTGCACCAGGTTAGTGACTCACACATTCGTTATCATCCACTTTCAGAAATACGTGGTCACTAACCTGCTGTCTCCACCTGCTGATGTTAAAGAGGGTAAAGAAACATTATCTAAAGATAGAATTATAATAATTATTATTATTTTTAGATGAAGACCCAGATGAAAAGGTACATAGATCTTTGAATCTTTCTCTCTCCTAGTTCTTGTTTCTATCTATTTGAAAACTGTTTCTTTGAATTCTTGAAATGTAGGTCCGGAGTGCCATGGCATTATAAGTCAATTATGTAGCTTCTCTGTGTAATTTTTTTAAATTGGACCCCTAAGCATTTGAATCTACTTTCACCCCTGAGCAGCGGTAACTAAGGGGGGAATTCTTAGAAATAAAGCCAAAATTGCCAAAGCAGAAAAAATAATGTTATTGTTCTTTGCTTTTTTGGGGTCATGAAGATTGATTGATCCGTGTGTAATGCCTAATTCATAGTAGATCAGGAAGTGTTAGCATTTGGATGGACACCTTGTGTGCCTAAAACCATTCCTTTGTTGTAACTTGTCTGTCACAGTCTTGGTTCTTTAAGTTTTCTTTGAGTTGTGAGTTTCACTTTGATCCATGTTTTTCTTTGTTTTCTAGTTTTATTGGTTTGATTAGTATTTTGTTGTGTTCTCTGGATATATCTGAGTTCTTTGTTGCCCTCTGTTGCCCTCTTGTGTCAGTCTCCTTTTCCAAAGCTCCCTTCTAGAATCCTCTGTTCACACCTGCTCCCAATCACCTCATTAGTCCCGTCTTTGTTCAGTCTCCCATATAAACTCTCCCTGTGCAGTTCCTCAGTCCTGGTTCCTCGCCTTTTGCTGGCTCCTCATGCATGTTTTCCCTGATGTCTCCAAAGTTCTGTTTTTTTCTGTACTTATTACGTTGGATTTTTGGATTCCTGCATCAGTTCCCTTTGAGTACTACTTACTAAAAAACCACCACTGCCTCCTCACCTCTGCATTTGGGTCCTCAAAACCCCAACCAAACTCCGACAGTCTGCAATTTTAGTCAATATGGTGTTGAACTAGATCTGCTATATTTACAACTTTTGTGAGACATCATTTCACACACATGCTTAGCTCTACCAAGTTCTCCTTACCCTTTTTATCTGATCCACCTGCATTATTCTCTATTTGACCAGCCTTTAGGACAATCATCAGTGCTAGATTATATAGAGCTATTCTAGCATACTTGTGTTCTGTTTACCTGATCCTGACCTGTTCTACCTCTCGACCTCTGAGCCTGCCTGTTCCCGCCTGATCTGTTTGCTGAACTGTCTTCTTACTCCTGCCGGATCTGTGCCTGTTTGCGTATCGTCCCTGGAACTATGACCTGACTCTTTACTAGATTCTCCCTGCTAACCTCACTGTATCTCTGACTTCCTGGCTCTGACAACCGAGCACCTTCCCAACATTAGCTTTGGCATCACCCGCTGGATCATCCTGCCTTCCTTCATCTGCTTGGTTCTGATCTCCTGCCTGTCCTCCGTCCACCAATACATCAGCATTTGGGACTCTCTGTAAGGTGAATGCTGCGCTGCATTAGCAGCCGGCTGGAACTATCCTCACCCTCTGGACTGCACCAGGTTAGTGACTCACTCATTCGTTATCATCCACTTTCAGAAATACGTGGTCACTAACCTGCTGTCTCCACCTACACAGGTTCCTGCCTTAAGCCAGGCATACACTGTGCAAATTTTTTTTAGTCGTTGCACGCAGCTACTACTCACGATTATGTTCGGGCCGAAACTCTAATGCGATCTACCTGTTCACACTGTACGATTAAAAACCACGTCAGACTCAGCTCCGCAGTGAGATGGAGCTGCTCTGACACGTCTATCCAGAAGCCAAACGAGTAGAAGGGGAATATTAAGCTCTCTATGGTGAAATACGCTGCCTTGGCGATTTGTGCAAATTTGTGCTGAAACCCCTAAAAAGAAAAGGCGACTACGTATTTGGAAAAAAAAAAGCATGGCAGGACAAACGTGGCTACTAAGGTCTGTCAATTTTACAGACAGAACTGTATTTCACTCATTGTATCCATGCCACGCCGCTGTGTTTACGTCTGAGAGGAGGAATAAAAGAAAAAGTCCTTCTTTTCGCCCTGAGCGATTTGCCCACGATGGTCGGGTGAAAATCAAACATGTTTGATTTTCTCCCGACCTCACTCCTCATAACCCCTGTACACTACACGATTCACAACGCACGATCAGGCTGAAAGTCGGCCCGATCGAAAGATTCTCGTAAGACTGGAAAATTGCCCCGAAAATTGACAGTGTGATTTAGACAGAAACACTGCTCACTCTGGCTCAGTTTTTAATAAACATTGTGAGAAATCTGTTTGTCTGCTTTGAATACTGGATCCTTCAGTTCTGAGCTTGACAATTAATTTATATATAACTCAAAGTTTTCTGCCCAACAGCAATGATGAACTGCACGGCTGCATTGTATCTCCAACAATTGTAGTATCTAGACAAGAGCTGTCAGTCTGATAACTGGTAATCTGGTTGTTAAATCCAAGGTTTAAGTTTAATCCAAGGGTGTATCTTGAAGGTATCTGAAGATAGCTGGTGGGGACACTTAAGTGGAGGCTGATAGACCTACAGTTAATGGACCCGAATACTTTCAACAGGGTTTGTATTTTCCAAAAATGAGCTTAAACTTATATTTAACGAATGCTTTCCTTGTTGAGAACACAAGAGTACCAAAATACACTTACATTGATAGACAGATGCCTTTTAGTGCATTATTTATCAAGGGCTCAAAAAGATTATTGTAAAAAAGATGAATAACAGCCACTGTCCGATACAAACAGCAATATATCATGCATTGACATGATCCTGGTATTGACTCTAGAACACAATCACAGTCAGACAAAGGACAAAGGTAAGTCAGAGTTTTATTTCTAGAGGAATCACAGAGTTTGGTAATCCTAGAAACGGGTGCACCAGGGAGGCTCTGACTGTATCCTTCTAGGGAAAGAGACTCAGAGAGTAATTTCTCGGGTGGGTGGACAGGCAGGTGAGCTCCTTCTATGGATCCAGGAGCGAGCGAGGGAGATGAACTCGAAACCAGCACGACTGGAAAACAGGAAGACCAGGAAGGTGAGGACACATAAAAGGTTTCAGGCTGAGAGGGGCTAGTGGGTAAGTTACCACGGTGTGGAAGTTAACCGACTGCTGTCCATCCTAGGAAATCCTCTCCTTTAAATACTGCCTCCTGATTGCAGTAAAGTGGAAACAGCTCTGAGCTTATTGGGCCGAACACCCTGAGAATAAAGGTTCAACTCAACTCGAGGCACTTTACAGCTCGTCTGCCTGGCTGTGTTTCCTGTACGGGGCCACCTTTTACAGCTGCTTTTTGTGTCTCTGCTTCTGTCTCCTTGAACCCCAGTGGGCCTCAGCAGATGGCCGCTCAC
>NW_015151345.1:207556-209344 GCF_000732505.1 Cyprinodon variegatus
ACACACACACACACATACACCCCGGGGACAACGGATCCACACTGTGCCCCATACATACAGACTTAAGGCCAGCAACTTCTCAACAACTGTTTATTAACTAACAGTAATTTCTTAAATACTAAACAGAACATTATTGGTCTTTTATTTTCAATACTTTCAATCTTGTAGCCTTGAACATCGGTTGTGCTTTCTGTTTTTCATGGGACTTCAGCATACAGTGCACCTCGCCACAGTGACATCATTCCTCACCATGGCTGGTTCTCTCTCTGGTCACTCATGTCCTGGCCCCTGTTATGGCCCCTGTATTGAAGACATAATACTAATTAAATGATGTAATGCACTGGAACAGACATGGTTACTGATGGGTCCTTTGGATCTATTTCATTCTTTTATTTACAAATTCTGTTTTACTAATTATTCAAAAACAATAAGGTGGTAGCTTCAGTGGGATTGAGATAGGATCCCAGTTTTCATGTGTTAAATGTTTTTTTTCCCACAACTAAAATACAATTTTACAGATGAATTTAACAGTTTTTCCTGAATTCTAATCTAAATTTTATACAAAACGTTAGTTTTAACTTAAATTCAGTCAAAAATATGTAAAATTCCTAAATTATAAATGTATATTGACCTCATAAGAAATAGAATTGTTATTGAACCTAATTGAAAATAAATTTCCCTTCATGCAGCTCTCTCAATATATTTGAATCTCTTGCCCTGTTTTTTATTTCAGGCTTTTCTTGGCCCCTATGAAAACACGCTGGCCCGCTCCTGGCCACCTGGTACATTTGGTCTAGATCCGCCACCGTTCCTACCCTTCGCTAGACGTGGATATACTTTAGTATATTCTGCTGTTAAATTAGTCCTATATTTTCGTTTTTAGTCTAGGATTGAACCTCTGCCGTTTCCCAGGATGCACAGCTTTGAGTGGTAACTAGGTGACTGCCAGAGAGTAACCCAGAGAAACTTATCAGACTGATCCAATCAACTCTCTGATCAACCAGTTGATCGCTGGTTGATCAGAGCATCGCTTTGGACAGATACGCTGCACAGGTTTCATCAGCAACCTCCTCCTCACACCGCTCTCTCTTGTTGTTCCTGCGCAGGTGAAGTAGATCTAATCCGCACATGATGCACGAATTATTGTACTGCCTGATCGCTCTCACTCACTTTAGAAAAACACCACTTCCCATTGTCTAAAATCCGACTTGACATCAATGAACAACTATCGATATCAGGGAGTCTCCCGGAACTTCCGGGAGACTTGGGATGTCTCGGTTAGTTAGCTGTTGGGATACGGGTGGTTAGTTAGCTCTTACGATGCGGGTGGTTAGTTAGCTGTAAGCAGTGTTGTGCCTGAACGCGTTCATTAAACAAAAGTTCATGAACTCGTTCATATTTTGGGTGAACGTGAACTGAACGTACTGCATTACTGCCTGATGAACATTAGTGTGAACTTGTTCATTCTGGTGTCTGTAAACGGCACGCTCTCTCAGTTCGACTCCGTTCAATAGGTTTCCCTCCAGGCGAAACTCTGGCTAAATCACACCGTAAACAGGCCTTAATATGTAGCGGGAAAAACACCCAATCTGGCAACACCAGCTACCAGTGTTGTAGCCTACAGCCGCGTGCATCATCAAAACAAAATGCAGCGTGGAGGCGACAAAGCAGCAGTATGATCACTTAAAACAGTCTTATGACCAGGTGGTCGGTGAGGATGATGGCAACAAGTTTGCCCGCCGGCTTTCAGTAAAAAAATTATCAGATTCTTCTCTTAAAAAAAATAAA
>NW_015151345.1:210308-213619 GCF_000732505.1 Cyprinodon variegatus
AAAAAAAGAACTATGAACTAGTTCATTTTTTGGAACTATGAACTTAGTTCAAAATTTTGAATTATGAACTATGAAATGAACTAGTTAATTTCAAAATGTGTGAACTGAACTTTGAACTAGTTCACGTAGAAAGAGAACTTTCCCAACACTAGCTGTAAGGATCTGCGTGGTTAGTTAGCTTTTAGGATGCGGGTGGTTAGTTAGCTGTAAGAATCTGGATGGTTAGTTAGCTGTTAGAAACTGGCTGGTTAGTTAGCTGTTAAGATCCAGATAGTTATTTGGTTTAGATCCTGAAGGTTAGTTGGGGAGTGGTGGCCTAGTGGTTAGGGCATTGCGCTTAGATACTTAAGCTTCTTGGTTCAAGGCCCACTTCCACTTTTGCTCCATGAGCAAGACCCTTAACCGCATCACAATGGCAGCCCGCTGCTCCCCAAGGGGATGCGTTAAATGCAAGGAGTGAATTATATTGCTGTGTATTGTGACAATGTAATGACAATAAAGTTCTCTATTCTAGAATTGTCTATTCTATTCTAGCTGTTAGGTTCCGGATGGTTAGTTAGCTCTCAAATTGCACAATGGTTAACTAATCCTCTTAGTTTTCTGAAACTCCTAAAGTGCATGTTGATTTAGTCTGAGAATAAAATGTTGATTTCTTTAATAAAAAAGAAAAACAGCATACTTTTACACGACAATTCTATTATAGATAATTCTACTAACTTGTTTTTTGTGCTGAGTTGTTGTACAGAGTTGATTAAATAAACTAATGAATCCTGTTCTAATAATACTTAGAAGATGTTTCGTCTGAAGTGAGAGCATTCACATTCTGAGGCAAGTAATATGGTGAGCTGATTATTTAGTCAGATTTGATTGATATTTTAGCTTTGCATTGAAATGGTTAGTATTTAGACAAGTTAACCTTTTAAAAAGGAATTAAAATGAATAATAACTCACAATGAATCAAACTGAACAGTGTTTCTCCATCTCAGTGCTACAGCAGTAGCAGCTCTCCCTGATGGACCTCCACAAAATGGATATTGATTGATTCTTACCAAAGTGGTTGTGATAATGTGACAAGCAGTGGTCATTTCCAACTGAAATATCACTTTGGCCCTCCAGTGAAGCCTTTATCACTAGAGTGTATGAGGCTTACTGGAAGTGCTCTTCCGGCACTAGAGACCTGCCAGACCCATGAACCACTGGATCATATGACACCCTGGAAAATGACTTAATGACTTTGTGGCGGCTCCAGTAGATGACTGTGACATATTTTAACTGCTAGCAGAAAAAGTAGCAAGCATACAGAAAACTTGCTACTGCAAGTTCAATGCTTAAAAGTGTTGTAATGCACCCTGTTTGACACATAATGACAGTTTTACTCTGATGCTCTGATATCTGGGAACTTAATTGGTAATCTTTTTTTATGAACACAGAATAAATTACAAAAAAAATGAAAACTGTACCTGGTTGATACTTTTTCATAAATCACTAATATAATCCAACCAGACTTTTATCATTTTGTTCTGGTAGAACTTCCTGATAGTAAAATCTGACTGGTTGAACTGTAAAGTGCCTTGAGATGACATGTGTTGTGAATTTGGGGCTATATAAATAAACTGAATTAAATTGAAATAAAAACCTAAATCCAAACTCTTACAAACTGCCTTTTAGTTTACTTTAAATATAGTCCTGCTATATTTTCTCAAATATAAAAAGAAAATCTAGCAGTAAAATCAATAATCTTCATGTTCTTCCTAATTTTCAACAATATACATTGAAAGAAAACAGGAATAAAGGTGCCAAAAAGAAGGTACCAAAAGGAAGAAAAGGTCCATGGGGTATCTACAGTATGTAAGTGCATCCACATATATATAGGCATCAAATTGTACACATAAAAAAAATTTGTTTTTTAATTTTTGTTCATGTAAGCTTTCATTTTGTTTATTTATTGTACTCAATGAAAATTTGAAAATTGAGTACAATAAATTCCTGTTTCAGATAACATATTTAAAGGCAACATCTTTTAGGCAGAACAACTGCCATATCCTGCAACATAGGCTAGACTGCAACCCGGTGAAAATCAGTACTAAAAAGCAGGTGAGGTGTTTACAACAGGGCAGTAGTGGGCCAACCTCAACCTCTTTTATTTCATTTACTCAATCCCAGAGTTCTGACTCATATACAGCAGCTGTCTTGTGATCAGTCTTAGTGGGCCCACTATAAAATAAACCCAGGTGACATCTAACCCTACAGAGGTTGTGACATTCAGCCCAACAGTGTTGCTGTCATGATTGTTTTAGGATCTGACACAAAATGCAGAGAACCACTCAGAGAGCAATGAAAAGCTTTAACAGGTTTATTGTGATGGAAAACAGGAGGTGGAATCTTCAAACTCAGAGAGAGCTGATGAACCGGAACTAGAAGTGGAAGTGAAGTTCACAGCGGTTAGTTCAATGACAGAAGGAAACTGAATAGAGTTCTTGAGCATGGAGGAAAAAGGGACTCGCGTAGGAGGGGATCTCAGTCAAAGCCCGGAATCCAGAATATGTGAGTTTTCCAAAGGGAGAGCAACTCGTTGGAGGGCGGACAGGTTTGTGGAGTTGGACCCTGAGGAGTATGAGAGCGGACTACCACTTAGATTTCCGACGGCACTTGAACAGATCGTGTGGAGATTTTCCCCAGCTCAGTGTGAACACAAAATATCCTTCCTGCGGGGAGAAGGCCAAAACTTCCAGTCAGCGGGAAGACTTCCTGCCAACAGGCAAAGACAAAAACACAGTTAGACTCAGAAAAACGAAGCCTGGTTAGACTCATCTAAACACGGCTTGGCTAGAGTACCTAAAACTGACACAAACTCTGGCGTCGAGGTAGTGGCAGTCAACGGCTCAAATACTCCCCAGTGATGAACCAAGGAGCCACAGGTGTGCAGGAGGGCCAAAGAGGACAGGGCGCCACCTGGTGGTGGAGGGAGAGACAAACACAAAACAACCCACACAAACTGGATTCCTAACAGTTGCATCCAGCACTGGATTAATACAGGGCTCGATCTGTTCCATATTTTAAAGAACATGCATAATACATAAGTCTCTCACAGAAATAGAAGCTGGTAATTCATCAGTGTGCTTTCGTAGTACTCTGGAAGCCCAGTAACTATAAACCTGAGAGAAACTCCACTACAACTTCAGCCCAGTGAGTGGTGCTAATAAGAAAATACAACTGGTTATCAGTAAATCCCTGATATCCAGTTCCACAGAGGACGCCATCTCTGCTGCTCTCCACCTGAGCCTGGCACACCTGGAGGAGAAGAACACCCA
>NW_015151345.1:214309-216318 GCF_000732505.1 Cyprinodon variegatus
TTTTTTTTAAATGGATTATGTTGTCTAAACATTAGGCAAAGAACTACTAACTCCATTAAAAAACAAAACAAAAACAAAACACCAATATAAGAAGGGGAATAAATGAAATGGTTGCCCTCTGCTGTATTATTCAGTGATACACTGAGAAAGAAAGGGAAATAAATTCTTTAAAATGTATAATTGCAATATCTGATAATGATCTGCTAAAGCGGAACCTTCTTTTAGGGAATGAGAACTCTATTAAAGTAAACCTGAAGGTTATTAAAAAGTGGTCAGAGAGGACAGGGTTGTGAGGAAATACTGTTATTTCTTCATTTTTAATGCCATATGTCAGCACAAGGTCCAACGTATAAAGATGAGAATGGGTGGGACTACTCAGATTTTGAACAAAGCCAAGATGGCATTAAAGGCTTAATTTAAGCTTTGGACAGGTTGTTTGAAAGGGATGTGATGGAAGCCATTTATGTTAAGAGAGGAGAACCAACCTTAAACAGAGGGGGATGTCTCAGCTTCCAACTCTCAGAAACCTACAATGCAGCAATAGAGTTGATTTCTTCCTGCTGTCATCCCACACCTTTTCACCATGAGGGGGACCAAAACATCTTGCTTGGTCAGTCAGGCCTACAATGACCATAATGACTCTCTTTTCAGAGGCATGGGCCAATATCGGCTCTTGCAGGCCAACAATGACCTCAACGACTCCCCATTACTAAGGGATGGAACTGCTTTTTTTGGGGGGGGCGGGTTCAATTCATGTTTTCTAAGCCATAACAACACTTTTGTTTGAGCCACTATATAAGCCTGGAACTCAAACCCTACTCCAGGCATTTTGAATTGAGAAAGCTTCCTGGATGGGAAGCAAAACATCTTCAAACTAGGAAAAAATAGTCCAATTGTTTGTTTATTAACCTTTTTAAGTTTGTTGGAATGACTATGATCTGTATGTCTGAGAATCTTTACCAGCATAAGTTATCACCTTCAGTGTCAGCATGGACTAAAAATCCCCCAACTAGAGAGGACAGGTTTTTGAGGAAATAGTGTTATTTCTTCATATTCAATGCTATATTCCACACCAAATCAGCTAGTCTTAAAAACTCTATCTTATCTTATCTTATCTAAAAACTCAGAGTAAGGATCTGGTGGACGATACAAAGTTACAAAAAGAAGAGGTTTTTTGGCTTTGCGATTTGGATTAGGAAAACTAAAGCTTCAATTTTCAAAGGTGGCCTAGTGGTTAGGGCATTGCACTTGGGTCCCAGAGGTTTTGAGGTCAAGCCCTACTCCCACGAACTGCCCCTCTGGGACTCTGAGCATGATCCTTATACCCACACTCCTCTCCTGAAGCTGCACAGTGGCAGCCCACTGCACCCAAGGGAATGGGTTAAATGCAGAGAGTTAATTTTGTTGCTTTGTACTTGTGACAGTGTAATGACAATAAAGTTAAATTAAAAAATAATTGTATTTATGAACTGCCTTTGGGGTAATCAGCTACTCCTCTTTCTCGCCCAGGATTTCTGGTTATGTGAAAATTTAAATAACATAAACAGTTGCCTCAGTTATGCTCACATACATGTATTCCTTTTGCTGCATCCAAGTTTCTGTAATGCTGCGTTCACACCGGACGCAGCTGGCGCGACAGAAGCAGCGAGTTTACATGCAAAGTCAATGGTTGACGTGCGTCAAGGTGCAGCAAAAGGTCCCGCGGTGCGTTTTGAGCAGCAGGCGCAGCGCGTCTGAGCAGCTGAAGCAGCGCGTCGGGCTCGTTTAAGCATCTGACGTGCGTGACACGCCGCCAACGCGTTGCTGCTCGAGATAGAAAAATTGAATTTTTGCTGCTCGACGCGCCGCGTCAACCAATCAGAAAAGCTGATCTGGGAGCTGGCTGGAAGAGAGACACCGCGCTGATGACACAGACCGCTCTGATCACTCCTCTTAAACAGTTTATTAACGCATAATTAACTTAAAATGCATACATCTGCCGGTAGAATATGTTCGCTTTTATTATCCTG
>NW_015151345.1:216953-218206 GCF_000732505.1 Cyprinodon variegatus
TTACCTTACCATGCCAACATAAGTAAACAATGCACATTTAAAAAAAAAAAAACTATAAAGTTTTTAAACACCAGTATTATTGGTATCCTGATCTAAATAAAAGCAGATACTGTGATGTTAATTTAAAAAAAGGTAAAGCATACATACTATGCTGCATGTGTGATGGTGAAGGGCCCTCATCACAAGAATCTTCACCTGATTCTGCAATAACACATAGGTTGTCATTAGAATGAAAATGTGCCTAAGTATATTATACTTCATATGAAAAATGAATTGTTAAGACATACCAATAGGTCCCGGCTGGCTATAAGAGGCTCCCACACCACTATCCCCCTGTGGATGGCCTGCAACAACTTCAGCACTGGACACACCTGTAGCAATACAGAGATTTTATCAGTTCAATATAATTCAAATTGTCACATTTAGGCTTTTCACACCAGTATTGTTTAAAAAATTGTCTACACACTTAATGACAGTATATGACACTGTAGTATATTTGAAATATCTCAGTTCGAATCAATGCACATAATGTTTTAAAGAAGGTAAATTCATACATACCCTGATGTGTATGTGATGTTGAGGGTGACTCTATAATAATAGATAAGCTGTGATTAGAATGATAATACAATCAGCCTTTCCTAAGTAAACTAAGAGGTATGGTACAATCAAACCAAATTAGTAAGTTCAAACATGAGAACAAACTTGAACTATCAGGATTTCACATACCAATGTGTACAGCTGAGGCTGAAGGCTGGCTCTCATCCTGTGACTGACTGCTCTGCCCCTGCTCTATCTTAGATTTCTTCCTTGCGAAGAAATCTTTAATATTCTGACTTCTTTTCATACTGTAATAGTCCCATAATGCACGACATTCTTATATGTTGTACAATAAATAATTGTGCACACAAAAGAATGAAAATGAAATGTAAATGATGTTATAGGGGTCTAATATAACAGTTTTACTCAGTACAGAATAGCTAAATGTTAGCGTTAGCATCGTTGATAGTCAAAACAGTGTTTTTTCTAACGAGATGAGGAGACGACAGCCGTGTGCCAATTACAATAAAACAAATAAAACAAGACAGGGTACATGTTTAGCTTATTACCATTACAGCTTCTAACTACAGGCACAGTAAGTGTAGTAAAATGTAGGCTACTCACATATTTCACAACGTCGCGCCAGAGACGTGCTGCTTTCTGATAGACTGGAGAATGTGTTCACCTGTACGTACATCAACGTCTTCTTCGCGCCT
>NW_015151345.1:218483-223671 GCF_000732505.1 Cyprinodon variegatus
AAAGGAAGCAGCAGACGCGATTTTGCTGCTTTTGCTGCGTCCGGTCTGAACGTAGCATAAGACAACATAAATCTATTTCATTACTACTACATAAATCTATTTCATTACTACTACATAAATCTATTTGATTACTCCTAATTTTGTTTTTAGTGAGGCTCACTATTTTACGATATCAGTTTTTTTCTCCTCCTAAAGCTGTTTTTTGTTGAGGAGATTGATAAACTGGACCAGTCTGTCCTGCTTACTATATAGGGGAGTTGTTGCCCTAGTGGTAAGAGCAGTGCACTTGTGCTCTGAGAAGTTTGCAAGTACCCGGTTTGATACCCACAGCCCCAATCTGGGTTTCTGAGCAAGACCCTTAACCCCTGATTGCTCCCCAGGTGCCCCACAATGGAAGCCCACTGCTCCCCAAGGGGATGGGTCAAAATGCAGAGAACAAATTTCCCCATTTGGGGCAATAAAGGGATTTACATATATGTGATGTGCGACTCCAAAACTGGCTCTTTCCCTGTGCGATTAACAGGTTTTATTTTACATTTTCCCCCAAAGCGGATGTATTTTACTTTGTAACCGCGTCTCTCTTCCTGTCAGACCAATGAAATTGCTGCTGAATGGAAGAGAAGACTGGAAGCCAAAATAGAAGCAACATGGAAGGAAGTAAGCCAATTCTCAGAACTCCAGAGGGGATAATCTGGAATAGGAAAGCTGTAGAAATACAATCAGATGCTCATACCAAGCCTTGGCTGCCTGAATGATGAGGTACACCAAAGACAACAGAGGTCGTTCTCCACTGATCCAGCCAAGGTGTACTCCCAGTGGCAGGGTAATAAAAAACGACCCAACCTAACAAGACTGGAGCATCAGTTAACATTGATGCATGGTGGTTGAAAGACCTGGTATGAATAACTGGACAGCACCAAATTTCCAGACCTGATCCACACCTACTGGCTAAAGAAGATAACATCTCTATGAAGGACTAGCAGCATTAATGACCTGGCTGTTGAAGAAGGGGAACCAGCATGAAAGGCTTATTGAAGGCTGAACAGTCCTGATAAATGAAGTCACAACCAATTATCAGCCATAACCTGTTTCTTCACAGCATTCATTGGGCTGGAGAAACCAGACTTTATGTCAATCTCAAACCAACTAAAACAATCTCCCTCATATCTAACATACCAAAGTGATGCACTGTCCCCCCTGATGTTCTGCATAGGCCTAAACCCTCAATAAAACAATCAACAGCATTGGCCACTATCAGTCACGTCATGTACATACAGCAGATAACAACAAGCTCTATGATAAGAGTGGGCAAGACATATTAACGTTAAAACTTCTCTAAATAGGCTAGTTAAAATTGGGGGTTACTGTCGCGAGTTGCTGTGTAGGACCACAGGCACTACAGTTGCCATTACCTTTCAGGCTCCTTCTAGTTCTTCCCTGAGGCCTTGGTATTCCTGCAGTTTCTCATGTTCTCTTTCCCAGACGTTTCCATCGTTTGGGAAATTCATCACTACGGCTGCTTATCAATTATGTCAGTTAGCCACAACCATTTTGTGTTTGTATGTGGAAGTTCCACAGGATCTTAGGTTTGTGATTCTCCACCAGCTTGGGAAGTCCCATTCTGACCAGGGGGTCTGCAGTTTGTATTCTGACCAGATGTTTCTGTTCACAATACCATCCACTTAGTTATGATGGGTAGAAGGGGTAGAATGTTTTCTGTTTCTTTTATGTATCATCTTTTTGTAAGTGATCAAAAAATGATCCGGCTGAGCAAAGAAAAATTCTTAAATATCCAAGTCGTGCTAATGACAGTGGTGTAGGATGTACTCTGCTGCAGAGTGGAAACAGGGACACAGTGTGTATATGATTGGGTCTTTGCATGTATATGCCTGTGTCTCTCATCTCGGTGTATTCATATCTGCGTGTCTGTGTTCTCTGAATGCTGATTGATGTATCTTTGGCTTTGTCAGCCCTTTGGCATAGGTGGAACAGGTGTGACTTTGCCACAGAGTAAAGCTCAGACAAGCCATATCATGGCACAATGAGGTCATTGTGCAACACGTGCATTCCTGCACAGGGCTCTTTGACTTTTACAGGCTGCAGGTAGTCAGCTGTGTGTGTGTGAGATGTGTAGGCGGTGGGGGACCTCGTAGACTCACAGACATAGTCACCCCCATGACAACGTGGCAACTCTCCATTCTTGCTAAATCGCTTGTTTTGGGGGTTACTGGGTGTTGGTTTAAGAAGGGCTGGGTGTTTTTTCTCTAAAAATACTTCTTCTCTAAAGTAGTGCTGAGTCTTGCTTGCAGAGAACGGATACCGAAATTTGCTTAGAAATGTAGCTTAAGGCAGGTTGTTCTGAAAGACAGTTAAATGGAATTTGAATGGAACAAATGTTATTCCATTAGAACAACACTGGTTTTATATGGTAGATAACACTTCACATCTGACTCTGGTAATTTTTTTTGTGCTGTACAGGTTTGCTTGGATTCTCTGTGTCATGAACTGCTGGACTTTCTAGGTTGCCAATGATTTTTTTTCAGTGCCTGGTGTTATTTTTTCCCTCAGTGCTCCTGTCTTTTACAGCTTGTTCTGCTTCTTTACAAACCTGCCAAGCATCAAGTTATCAGAGACACTAGAAGAAATATTTCTTGGTTCGGTTCCTCCATGTCAGTTCCTCTGTTATCTATACCCAGTGTTTGCAGGGCCGTTCAATATTTCCCCCCCCATCTATATGTTTGGGACTCGTCAACATTGAAATCTGACAGACATCTGCTTACTTAGACATGTCCCTGAAAGAGTGTTTTCTCTTCTACGTGGTAGCTATATGTGCTTCTGGTGTGATGTTATCCCCAGGGTTGGGTGCCTGGACTTGGTCGCTCTTAGCCGCTTCACAGCTTAACCAGCCTTGACTTGTTGTGTGGTGACATGTCTGCACTACGCTGACTGGATGACTGGGAGGAACTCTGCTTCGTGTGTGTGTGCGTATCAGAGTGGGTGAACTGCTCCAGGCTGACTGCTGGGATATGCTTGAAAGACTTCTGGCATGTGCTGGTGCCTGCATTTTTCACCCTTGACTGAAAGCATATGCTGCAGCACAATCAAGACAGTGTTAGACAAGCTTAGTGTGAGGGACCCAGCCGGCTTCCTCCACATCTGGCAGTGCTTGGCCCTCCTTCCAGGTGAGTCACGTCCCATGGGAGGGTGGCTCTGCTGTGGCTCTCAGATCCACTGTTCCAGGTCATCTGGAAATATCTGGATACTCCCCACAGTCACATCTTTCTCCACATGCTTTTCCAATTTCACCATCCCCACTACACTCGCCACCTCGTTCTCCCTCCTTCATGGCCCCAAGCTAATTTCTTCCCTGCTGAGCACCGATTGACCCAACCTCCTCAGTCCAGGGGACAAGGATTTGTAAAATCTGAAAGGGAACTAAGAGAGAAAGCTCAACTCTAAAAGTCTCCAGGGAAATAATATCAAAGACTGTCTTTAAGAATCCTTATTTCAAACTTGTCAGATTGGTGCTTTTTACCAGTAACAGTTTTCTCTACACTCAGACAGTTTGCACAACTGTCTGATGTCTTCAGCATTGATGTCTTACCTGGTAGGTGATTTAGTCTGCAGTTCACATACCATTTTATTTACCCCAGCATTCCTACAAACAGATTTCATCCTAGTTTAATGAAGCTTTTTATTTGAAATAAACTCATTTATTGAAATAAGCAGCAGCAGACCTGGTGGATGATGTGGTGGCAGTTTAAGTAACTGGAGACTGGCCTGTGTGTGTGTGTGAGTTTGGGTACATTACCAAAAATTGACATCTAAATAAGTCATTTTTTCTTAAAATCAGTGCATTTTAGTAATTTGCTAAGCGAGACACTTTGTCAATGAAACAAAGCAAAAAACGTAAAAAAAATAATAAAATAAAACAAAATAAAATCAATTGCATTGCCTTATTTGAAGTTGATATTATCTGATTATCTGCTTTTAAAAGTATGAAAGGTCATTCCATTGGCATATCATCTTTTTTACCTAGTTAAATGAAGGCAAAATACCCTTAATTTAAAAAAGGTTGACTTGTTTTTAGATTGTTTTTGCAGGATACTTTTTTATTCTACGTATTTAGGAAAGTATTTAGACAGTTTTAGTATATTTCATTGCACAACAGGCGTTGTTAGGACCAAAGGCTGTGCCTTATGTGGTTGGCCCTCATTTTTATTGTGAGAGCATAATTTTAGAGGTATAGTCCGAATTAACTTTAGGATAAGGTTAGGAACATGCTGCTAATGGCTAGGGTTAGGGTAAAAGTAAGGGTTAGGCATAGATGCAGGGCTGTCATCTCTTATCGTTTGGGAGGGAGACTTCCGTATCTCATTGTCTTCACGTGCTTTCACTCCATATCCCCAATTTTTCAAAAAATGATGAACATTAAAACTCAAGTCCATTCCACTTATTTATACTGCAAAAACAATCTAGAAATTAGTAAAAAAAAATCTAAAATTAAGTGTATTTACCCTTAATTTCAGTAGGTAAATAAGACAATTTGTCAATGGAATGAGTATATTTACTCCTAAAGTAAGATAATTAGATATTATGCATTTAAAATAGGACACTGCAATAGTTTTTTTCTTGTTTTAAATATAAATGAACTTGTTCTATTGGCAAAGTGTCTCACTTACCTGCTCAATTCAAGCAAAAAACCCTTATTTTAAGCAAAAATTACTTAATTAAATTTCAATTTTTTTGCAGTGTATATACAGTATAAAAGTACCATGGTAATAAAAATCCAGTGTGCATATTGAAGACAACCTTAGAGCTAAAGCATGAGGACATGCCTCATTTATATCCAGTCTGTATTTTTGCACCAGCCCACCTATTCACTGTGCTGAGAACAGCTGCGCCAGATATTACAGACTGTGATTTCTGAGCAGTTATTACAAGATATGTCATTTGAATTCTATCTTATCTGGACTAAGATAATTCACCTTGTAAATGAATCAAGATTTGAGGTAATCTAGCACTTGAGTAAATATGAATAAAATATACAGAAGCAAGCTTAAATTATCAATATAGAGACTGAGGGCCGGATTTATCAAGATCCAATTTTGCGTGCAGGAATCTGCGCTCGCAAACTGGAATTTTGCGCGAGGGGCTGAACCATGGTTTGCGGGTGATTTAACAAGAG
>NW_015151345.1:224417-225750 GCF_000732505.1 Cyprinodon variegatus
TACATTTTTTAGCGTGCCCAGTGAAATAGCTCACGTTTTTATACACGCAAACCTTTGATAGATCCGGCCCTGAGTGTAGCATCACAACAAATTGACATCAAATGGTTTGTTTTCTCTATCCACCCGATTTAGTCCCAGCTTTAGACTTTGTTTTGCTCACAAGTTAAATAATTATTTCTCTGTCTAACTAAATAATCTACCATTGGATTTTAGGACTAATTAAACCAAAACAAATTTTTAAAGATTTCAGGCATGCCTCACAAACCCATAGAGGTCCAAAAAAGAAAAAGAACCATTGTATTTTATTTTTTCAAGAGATCAGCCATCCAAGAAAAGACCACCACAACAAGTCAGTTATCCAGGATTGATAGAAGAGGAACCACAGGGATGTTCTGATTTTACCGTTACTTATCCCATTAATTTATTCTTATTTTGGTCTATTGAATATGTTAAAAAACCTAATTTTCATCATACTTACCAAAATGAAACATCCAGGGAAAGGGCTGTCTTGTGTCATGGTTTTTAATGATTCTACAGCCTCATTGAAGGTCTAAATTGTTTAGCTGTTTTGTCAATTGTGAAAGAAAAAGATAACATAACTAGTGAAGCTTTTTAATCCTTAGCCTCTTACCAAATCTTCATACGCAGAGTTGTTTTTGCACAGGATTTGATTGCACTGGTTCCTGTGTTAGTACCAGTAATCCAGTTATAACTTATTAGTTCCAACTTTTTATTTACTTGATACATATAGAATACTTAATGAACACAGTTATGAAATTCTTAATTTACAGTATATTAAAGATACAAATATTTTATTAGGGCCCTTTCTTCCTTTTCTTCTAGTCTCTAAAAATCACCAGAGTATAGAAAATAATGTATATTGTGTGAAACATGTTCCACAAAAGTACAGATCTCTTATTGTTATTCAGTGGTATTTACTGTGCTCTTTCATAAACCCCCTCCAAGGTTTGATAAAAAGTTGGCAGCTCTGTAGATGCAATAAGTGAAATGAATGAAATGGACATAAGTCGAGGTAAAGTCCTAATATTGATAAAAAGAATTTGAAACTTATGTTCCAGACCGTCTGCTCAAAGAAGGGGGTTTTGGGTGGAGAGGTCATTGGTGAATGCTGGCGCTGGTGTTTGAAGTTTTTGCATATAGGTTCAGTTTGACTCACCTCTATGAGCAGCTTGGGTTCTGAAAGGAAGAGAGAGCTGGTTCTTAACAGTCATGTTTTTAGACTGTGGGAGAAAGCCGGAGTACCCGGAGAGAACCATATATATATATATATATATATATATATATATATATATATATATATATATATATATAT
>NW_015151345.1:228563-260756 GCF_000732505.1 Cyprinodon variegatus
ATATATATATATAAACATGTGTGTGTGTGTGTGTGTGTGTGTGTGCAATATTTGTGCAATTAAATGAAATACAATCCAATTAAAAAAATAATGTTATAAATCCAAAAACGAAATCAAATTTATGTAGTAACTCATATCAAATGCAGTAACTCATTGGGTTTTTGTGCTTGTGAGTGTTTTTTTTAAGGATGTGTATCATCTGTCTTGCACCAGATCTGGAGAAGCCTCTGACTGAAGAAACTCTGTTGTTGTTGAGTGTGTCTTGCTAATTGCCAATAATCGGCACCTGCTGAATATTCCATTTGCACAACAGCATGTTAAATTGGTTGTCAATTAGTGTTACTTCCTAAGTGGACAGTTTTATTTCACAGAACTTTGGTTTCATTAAAAATATATTGTGTTGTTTACGTGTTCCCTTCTTGTGTGTGTGCTCCCGTCTTAGCATCACAGTGAGGACCATTTTTCTGATTTCACCATCAATTCAGGACCGCTTATTGTAAGGTTGTTAAATTCTGCTTCTGTCTCCTTGAACCCCAGTCGGCCTCAGCAGATGGCCGCTNCTGATTTCACCATCAATTCAGGACCGCTTATTGTAAGGTTGTTAAATTCTGCTTCTGTCTCCTTGAACCCCAGTCGGCCTCAGCAGATGGCCGCTTACACTGAGCCTGGTTCTGCTGGAGGTTACTTCCTGTTCAAAGGGAGTTTTTCCTCTCCACTGTCGCTACAAGCATGCTTAGTGTGAGGGATTGCTGAAGAGTCAATGAGTTGATGCAATCAACTGGTTTTCCATAGATAGAAAACTTTGAATCAATCTGACTGGATGATCTGGTGAACTATAAAGTGATCTGAGATGACATAATGTGAATTGGAGCTACAGAAATAAACTGAATTTTATTGAATTCAAGGACATCTCTCTGGTGCTCACAAGCTATTTTGTTAATAGTGAGATTTAAGGCTAAGGTGTAACTTGGTTTAGGTATAGAATAAGGTATGCAGTGATAATGGTTAGGTTTAGGGTTATTCTCGGGTTAGGGCATAGAAACGGTTCAAAATTAATTGAAATGAGTATACTTGTGTGTACTTGTTTACGTAACCTATTTTGAATATTTATGTTGTCATTAATAGCCTTCTGAGGTCCAATAGGCCTTTTTGGGAATCAGAGGTTGTAAGTAGGTTTGGAGATATGGTGAGACTTAACTTTAGGTCATGTCATGGTTAGCAATACATGCAGTGCTTAAATTAAAAGTCAATATAAGGCTGTATAGAAATGAAAACTTGTGTGTTGGGGATAGTGTGTGTGTGTGTATACTTTTGTGATCTATCAATATTTGATTAATTACAATTGATCATATTACTTCAGCGCTAGGACCATACCTCTGTAGTAGAGCTACATCTTCAAAACAGTACAAGCCTTACTCTGGTGTAGTTTGTTGTGTTCTGTGCAGAGAAAATGTATTTGTGTTTTAAATATCAGTACAGTCAGTATTACTCTCATTTTGAAAGTGCTTTTAGTCTGATTGTCCATGATTTTATCTTAAGCAGTGTAAAAGTGTAAAAAGCTAAATTATAAAATCCATCCATTCCATCAGTCTATTTTCTATGCACTTATAATCCTGCTAATCCAATTAGATTGATAACATTAAATTAAATTGGATTCCATAAGCATTTATGTATTTAAATGTTCTCTTAAATGTTCAAAACTCTGACAGCCCAGGGTCCAGACCAGAAAAGTTGTTGTTTAACACACCTCTACACAGCTTTTCTACAGTTACCCACAGCCAGGCCGGCAGGGTAACTGTCGGCCTGGCTGTGTGTTTCCTGGACGCGGCCGCCTTTTACAGCTGCTTTTTGTGTCTCTGCTTCTGTCTCCTTGAACCCCAGTCGGCCTCAGCAGATGGCCGCTCACACTGAGCCTGGTTCTGCTGCAGGTTTCTCCCTGTTAAAAGGTAAAAGTTTTTCCTCTCCACTGTCCCTAAAAAAAATGCTTAGTGTGAGGGATTGCATTTGCGTCAATGAGTCAATGCAATCAACTGTTTTTCCTTTGATAGAAAACTTTGAATCAATTTGACTGGATGATCTGGTTGAACTGTAAAGTGCTTTGAGATGACTTGTGTTGTGAATTGGCGCTATATCAATTAACTGAATTGAATTGAAATAAAAATATAGTTGATTAACAGGCTTTTGCTGAACTGCAATCATCAGAATCAGCTGTGCTAAAGCAGAGAAACCTTTAAAACCTGCAGGATAGCGGCCCTCGAGGACTGATATTAGGAATACCTGCACTAAGCAATCAGATCAACCGCAGAAGCTGCTTCTGCTTGTTCATCACAGCAGGAGGTGGCCTGACTAGGAGGAGGGTCAAATAAGGTACATATATAAATACCAATATCTGTAACAATAAAGGGGAACACCGTTTTTTTTTTCTACATAGGGCCCTTGATTTTCCGTTATTCCATCATGTTCTACTCACCTATATGAGTTTAGTGTAATTTGGAGCCGTTCTGAAGATATTCCGTTAGGTTATATCCAAGTTACGTCTTCCTATGGGCAACGACTTGAAGGCACAAACTAAACTGTTCATCATTTATTCTTTATGGTACGCCAGCATTCAGAACATGGAGGCCAATCACTGTCCCCCAGACATCCGCTGTTAGATTTTTTGTATTTCTATATGTTATATATTTATATCCTCATATTTATAAGGGGAGCGGCGGCCTAGATGTTAGGGCATAGGGCTTTGAATCCTGAGGCCTGAGGTCGTGAGCAAGACTCTTAACCTGTAGCTCTGTACTTGTGAGAGTGGAATGACAATAAAGTTTAATTAAAGGCAGGCAAACTGATAAGACAGGGGCAGGCAGCCTCAAAGGTCCAAATACTCTAATAACTCTAGAGAATGCTCAACACCGAAGGCTCAGGAGTAATCTGGCACTGATGGCTGAGAAACAGGTAGCTTAAATAGAAAATAGGATTAGGTGGATCTTATTACTAATGAGGAACAGGGCAGAGCTAGACAGGTGAATTAAATGAGCAATCATGCCAACCATCAGCGCCAAAATCATGACAGAATTATGTTGTGTCTCAGAAACCTGGCACCAACAAATAATTATGTTAGCATAAATGATTTAACTTGTTTACATTTTAACATGCCCAGATATTTTGAGTGAGGAGGGGAATAGCGATAATCCTTCTTATTAATTGATAGCTCCACTTTTACAGCCCCTTAATGTCAACTTTAAGATTGGTTCTCAGACTTATTTAATGTTTAATACTGACAAGTCCATTATGTGATGTTAGATCTTAATGTTCATATTGGAAGTGAACATGAAAGCTTAGACTCACGTGATATCGCTAAAAAGTTCTGTATACCTATTAGCTCTTGTTCTTACAGTTTAGATCTTATGCTGACATACGGCTTTAATTGTGAAGAAATAAAAGTACGTTGTAATTACTTTAGATTCTTGTTTACCTGATATCTCCACTTCAGAAACAAAATTTCATATAATGGATAATTTCTTGACAATGTTGTAACAGCTTTCTAATAACCTCTTCCATTTTTTATTTCCTAAGTATCACAGGATTACAAAGCAGAAGGCAGCTAATTATTTCTTTCTTTCCATAAAGGAAGAAAGTGCTTCCTTCCTTTCCTTGCAATTGATATCATCAGTTCTTCAATGCATGTTATATTTAACCATTTTGGCTACCTATAAAGAAATAAGTTATTGATGTGAGCTCTTGGGGGAGAAAAGTATGGCGGTTTAACCTGTTTTTATATGACCAAAGGTCAGCTTTCCTGATTTAACAGCATGTTGAAAACGCATAGCAATCAGCTGGAGTCATTTTGTGTAAACTTTGAACTGTATTGACAGAAGTTCTTCTCCTTGTTTGAAAGAGTAAAACTGTTTGCTAAGCTTGTGATGATGTTGACTGTTCTCTGAGATTTAAATCTTTCAAAAGAACTAGCACCAGACAAAAAGTAGGTAAAGAGTTTCACAACTATGGCTAACACACTGGACCACGGCTGCAAAGTGTAAAATAAAACAGGCTGCACAGTTCATCATGCAGTTTTAGTCTATGACAACTGTTGGCTTATCTCATTTCAACCTACAGGCAACCACTGAATATTTCTAACCCCAAAATTCCATATCTCCATAACCGCCCTAATCCATTCTGTTCCAGAATGCCTGCTCAACGCAACGCTGAGAGCCTTTGCGGTTCCTCCCGTCTTGCTCCACTCTGATATTCCCTGGAGCATATTTGTTAATTCATAGGAACACAATAAGATGTGATAAATGTAATATTGCATAATGAAAATCACCATCAGCATCCAGCCCCGCCAAACACCAGATGTGATGTAACTTCTCCAAGGATAAGGCCGGTTTTTAAGTTGAATCTTGTCGGTCTGTCATAGTGTGATTTAGTCCAGAAATAGTTCATGAAAATTGGGCTGTTTGGTCAGTCTGATTTCACCCCTCTTTAGTTCAATAATAGATGTTGGAAAGACTACAAACCCAGTTTTCAACGTCTTTTCAACAGTCTGAAAGTTATGGTTCACTTTTCAAACAAATGTAGACGTTGTTTGGACATAAATCAGGCCTTCTTTACAATGTCTCTTCAACCAATTTTTGCTTGTTGGGGCATATGTGCAGTTTCTGCCTAAATATTTTATTTTCTTTGCAGGTCTTTAAAGGCTAATAGGGATAATTTGGATAATAAAACATTGGTTTGTTCTCTTCTTCCGAAATCAGCATCTCTTCATGCATGCTGGCTGTAATAAGGAGTTTGCTTTGGACTTGTGAGATCCGCTCTTATAATGAAATTTTAAGCCTTTCAGCATAAAATAAATATTTTGTTTGAGATGACAAATCTGCTTTGTGGTATGTTGAAGTGCCCATACTTTACATTCAATGATTTATTTAAACTATCTTAGTTTTTGGGAATACATAAGAATTGTGTTCTTATTTGTAGTTACCGATCTGTCGTTACCATATTTTACTTTAATAAACCAGAGCTTCTCAACGTTCATTTTCCTGTTTTCTGCAATTGCAGAAATTGACCTGGCCAGCTTCCAGCGGACCGGAGCAGTGAAGAAAATAGCTTGGCTCCATATTTTGACAGTGGAGGACGGAAAGGACGTATGTGGACGGTGATGTTGGAGGAGTAGCCGTGGAAGTAGAACAGTTTTCAGTGATAAACATGACTGTGAAAGTGTTCCGCAGGACGTACGTGAGCGGGGTGGGGCAGAGCAGGGAGGGAGGATGTGGAAACTACGGGTGAGCCTATGTTTCGGAGTGCGGGAAGTGGACTGATAAGTGAAAGAAGATGTTACAGGCCAGCTAAAGTAAAATCAAAGAAGCTGTGATGTCCCAAAGAAGGCTTACAGCAGTGTGGGCAAGATCAAGTAAAGAAACAGACAGCTAAAGAGCATGTAATAATATCTAGTCACTGAAGTTAATGAAAGGCTTTTCAGCTTCCTATCATTAAGGACAGGATCCTGCCCATCTTTTATCACTATCCAACTGGCTGTCAATCTCAATAGCAACTTCCATAGGTAGGAAGGAATACCTTCATTCACACCTTCAACCCGTACAACCAACAACTCTACAACCTCTCAAAACCATTGGAATCTTCTGAGCGATTGATTGCATCTGAAGGACATCACAGCCCCCACCTGCTACAATTACTTTTCGGTTGATGATGAAGTCAACCTACAGTAGCAGCCATTCAATACGGCCTTTCCCAGTCAAACGCCAGCGGAACCCCTGCAACCCCCAGCCCAATCCCCTCCAACTTCCATCCACTGGCCTTCTCCTGGGCGCGCATATTTTCTCCACCCTTTCACTGAATTACAGGGTCTGACCAGGAGATGACGCTTCTCTTTAGATCTTAATGTCCACAAATCATGAAGAGAATGAAATAATATTTTAGTCCAAAGATTGATGTTAAAAAAGGAATTGTAGAGGACCAACCAAGGACAAGCGAAGGACCAGCCGAGGACCAGCCAAGGGCCCCTCAAGGAAAGTGGGTCAATTTTGAATGGCTACTACTGTAGTACAATGCTTCATTCTGCATCAGCTTCCTCAGCCAGTAATGAACACCATGAACAGACATCCCCCACTGGGAGCTCTACCAGTCAGAAGATCAGCAGCTTCTTGATTCACTGGCAGTATTAAGTGAGACTGGAGAGCATCTTCTCCCATCAGGACCAGGGCTAAATTTCTCCTCTGCAACGAAACTGACATATAAAAGAATAATTAACAGGCATCTGCAGCACCTGATGTCTGCTGAGGAGGCCATGCAATCATTTGAATTAGGTGGTGCTGCAACAGAGAAACATCTTAAACCTGCAGGGCAGTGGTACATGAGGAGAAGAAATGAGAACTACTGGTTTAGACTTTAGCTTCAGCTTTTGAGCTTTACTTTGCAAAAACAGCCTCAAAAGAGACAGTTTCTTTGCCTGAGATTTCTTTTTGTTGAACACCATAAACACCACCTTATGCTGCGTTCACATCAGGCCTGTTCTGGGTGTGAAAGTTTCTGATTTACATGCAAAGTATATGGGGGACAGCGTCCAGAGGACCAGCAGTGCATCCGAGTGTTCGGGCGTTGGAGCATCTGAGCGTTCATCGCTGGAGATCAGTAAATTAAACCTTTGCTGCTGGATGCCGCAGCGTCAACCAATCAGAAAAGCTTATCCAGGAGATTTTTGGGGGAGACAGACACTACCTGTAAGCTGTCATCGGTTCTGCAGACATTCTGCATATGAAAAATAAATAAATATCAAAGGAGTTAAACTCCAAAGGTTAAAATAAAGGCGGTAGAATGGATTGTTATGCAGAAGGAACAGAGAGCAGCTCTGATCATTATTGCTGCACTAAAACATTTTTATGAACCAAGGAGAAACAGTTTATAAACAAATTTAAAAACCTGCTAATGAAAATTATTCTATTGTATATTCTGGTTCTCGCAGTTTTTACCACAAACCTTAAAAACTCTTCCTGTTCACTTCCAGCCGCTACGAACAGCAGCAGGAAATCCCCCACAGGCTGGCCGCAGCAGAGAGCTTTCAGCGGGGATTTCCAGCGCTGCCTCCCAGCGGTATGCTGGAGGTCTGGAGCTCCCAACAAGAACTGCAGATTATAGTGGAATTATAATCCTGATGAACAGAGGATGTTAGGAGGTGGACTTTCTCACTTAAAAACGTGTTAAAAACGTGTTAAAACTATATTTCCAGCTCATAAAGTAAATAAAGCCAAGCTATTCCCTAGCTTGACACTACAGAACAGAGCAGATAAACAGAGCGCTGAAGCGTCAAAGTAACTTGATCATAGTTTGATCCATTAAGCCTTTGGTGCGAATGCAGAATCCAGGCAGTCAGTAAATACGCTGTAAAACGAAAAAAGCTCAATGCATGATCATCATTTTCTGGTTTAAAGACATCTGGCTGTGCCTATTCAGACACGTATCCTTTATTTTATTTCCTTTAAGATACAAATATTAATTAATTTAAATATGAAATTTTCAGTATGTTTTATTGACATGAAGCTGAAGTCGGATTCTTTATTTGTGTCACAATTCTGACCAAAAGAGCTGATTCTGAGAAATACTATATACGTTATTTTAGATTTTTTTAGTTCTATTAAGCTTTTTTTTACTTTTTAAAACAACATACATTTACAACAGAAATGTGTATCAGTGAACATCCAAGAATTGTCAGGAGGGACGACTTCGACATAAAGAGTGGAAAGACCCAGCTGTGAAGAAGAGGAAGGTAAAAATGTGAGTACTGGCGGCGGATTGATCATGACACCAACAGATGCAAGGTGCTGAAACGGGTCAGTGTCCATGTGAGAAAAACAAGCCTATCGGGATCATTAACGAGATGAAGATAAACATCTTGCTCTGATTAACAGTTGTGATCCCAGGGGAGCTGTCAGCCCATCTCAATGAACCATGCAGACATTGTTCATATGTGGATACAGATTGTTTTACATAAACATGTTCCTGAAAAAATTACAGCTGTTAGGATGGTCTCCTATTTGAACGGCTGCAGTTCTACAACAAAACAAGAGATCTGGAGCAAACAAAAGACTTGGTGGGGGAGGGAGCCCCGCCTTTCCAGCTCTACACCCCCCATATCACTATGTTTTACAGGCTGGTCTTTAGTCTTTGATATTTATGTGACTTTTAGGTTAAGGTGCTTATTTCTTATTGTATACAACATTGGAAACAACTATTTTTAATAATGAAAAAAACAGAAACTTTGATTGTTTAAAAAAAAGGTGTTATTCAGCAAAAAAAATGTTAATAATAAAACCGTCACTGAAATACTTTAAAAAATTTAACAGCAAGGAACGGCCACCTGCCCTAATATGTTAAGAAAAATAACGATAGTGATTCTATAAGAAACACTTTTCTCTTTTTTACTTCATAACTATTAATAACTATTAATACCTAGTATTAATACTGATACAAGCACTTACATTTTTACTTTTTTTTAACTTAGTGTATTAATTTTTTAACTTTACTTTTTAACTTTTCATTTAACCTTTTTATCTTGACTTGTAAGCTTTTTTTTAACTTAATTTACAGTATTTTATACATAAAGGGCTCATCTAATTGGTCAAATGCCAAAATAAAGTGTACAGCCAAGTAGTATAGGGTATGCAAATAATCAAAAACGTTAACTTTCGCTGTAAAGGATTAAAATGATGGTTCCAGTTGTGTCTGTCATGAGCTGGATCAATGTCCTGGATGAAGTGAGGCTCCTGCCCACCACTGTTTATGACAGCATCACACCCAGTCTGTTCAGAGGAATGCTGCTGTCTCATATTTCACTTGACTCTGAAAGCAGTGAAACAGATACTTCAAACTGAAAGAGATTGTTCTATGCCGTTATCTTGAAAACTATAAACATCTTAGTTTAGATTTTTACATCCCTTTCCTAGCGGCCAAAAAAACAGTTTAAACCAGGGAACAATGGGCTTTTAGTGGCAGTGGGAACATCTCACTGAAGCGTGTCACACAACTCGGCAAGCGACCTAGGTTAAAATTGCCTCTTGAAAAAAAAGTTGCCTCTTATTGTCATGCTGTGGGAACAAGAATCAAACAACACCACTGTACTGACATCAACACAATGCTCCAGCCGCGTCTGGGGTCTGTTTCACAAAGCAGGTTTTGCACACTCATATTCAAATCCAGGACTCTAAATTGATCTAACCTAAGGCCTAACCTATGAATTAGTTCAATTAACTCTAGTAGAACCACTTAGAGTCTAACACATTCGTAACAAGTATGAAAAAATATTAGCAGTGGAAAATATTTTTGAAATTACATTTTTGAAACAGAAACTTCATTTCAGAAAATAAAAAGAATTAAAATATACCAGTAGGAGTTAAGTTTTATATACCTAGAAATATTTACACATTTCACATTTTGAGATTTTTCAGCTTGACTGAATATGTGTTTATGATATCTGAAATAAATTTCATAGTTAAAATAATATAAATTAAGACCAGTAAAAATAGGAATATGGAGATCTGAATTAATTTATAGACATTCAGAATGTTTATTCTACATGTGAAGAATGATACTTTGTTTGAAATGGTCATTTTGACAATGATTTTTTTAGAAATCCAGTTGTGTGGTCTGTTTGTTTGTCTCCGTTTTTCACCACCAGGAGGTGCCCTGTCTTCGCTGTCCCTCCCTACACACATGCAGCTCATTGGATCATTATCTGGAGGAGTATTTGAGCAGTGGGCTGTCACTATCTCGAGGCCAGAGTGTTTGCAAGTTTTGAGTACTATAGCCAAGCTGAGTTTAGCTGAGTCTAACCTAGCTTTGTTTCTCTGAGTCAAACTAGTTTTTGTCTTTGCTCTCTGGCAGGAAGCTTTTCCTGTGATACTGTAAAGTGCCTTGAGATGACATGTGTTGTGAATTTGGCGCTATATAAATAAACTGAATTGAATTGAAAACTGAATTGATACTGGATTTCTGGACCTTCTCTCCCCTGGAAGGAAAAAGCAGAGTTACACCGAACAGGGGAAAACCTCCATATGTTTCGGAAATCTGAGTGACAGTCCGCTCCTTTTCTCCTCCGGATCCAACGCTAGTCTACCTGTCCGCCCTCCAACGTTTGTTAAACCGATCATGACAGATTTTTGTTTTTCAGATATGATGAATACATGTTCAGTAAAACTAATACATATCAATACAGCTTGCCGTAGCCTGTTGTGACACAATAACAAAACAAATTTATTTCTTGAATGGTAGTGGATCAATGTATCTATCTGGTTGAAATCATCTGTAACCAGGTGAAGATGAAATCTATAAACGTTCTTCTAACGGGAAGGACTGTTTATCATCTCATGGGTTCCTCCTCAGTTTGATATGGACTTCCATCACACAGTAAATACTAAGTGTCTGTTTGCAGCTGCGCTTTGGATGTCATCATCCCAATCAATGGACGTTTTTAGCTGTTATCAATACCATAGAATGGCTTTAGTGCCAGTAGGCCGATTAGGTTGTTATTACTGAATGAATTCTAATCCTAAACTAATTCCTTTTTTAATTATTGAATCTATTTATGTGTAATCTGAAAATAATTTCAGTAGTTCCTTATGTACTTTAAAAATAAAAAATACAAATAAAATTATCCACATGTCCCTCATATTAAACAAATTAAACACAAATAAATCCTTACAACAAAATTTTTGAATCGTCTCCCTATAAATATAATATTCTGTGAAAAAGTGCCGATCATTCTTTAATAAGATCCTCATCAAACATGTTTGTTTTTAAAACCTAATGTGTCTAAAAGGACCTAGTGTATGAATTTTTTTATTTCTTTTTTGATGCACAAAAATATGACAAAAATATAACAAAATCATGAAATAAAACAACGTGATTGGCTGTAAGGGGAGCAGAGACATAAGATACTCACTGAACAAAACCTGCTGCTGACCAGGTTAGCTCTGGGAGAATGTTACTACAGCGACTGAAACAGAGGTTGAGGAAACTCTTTTTGTGAAATGGTAACGTCAGGGTTTCTCATAATTCATTTTTGAAAAATTTAGAGTTTTCAGTAAACCGGCTTCATGAAACGGACCCCTGATCTAACAAGCTGAAAAAACGTTGTTTACATTTGATAAAGATGGAGCAGCTCTGGTGAGAGGGATTCAGACAGATAACAGAGAGGAACAATAAAGCCCACTGACCACGCCCTGGCTTCCTGACATGTGGCTCTCCATTGTTTACTTTCCTGATTTCTGTTGCACTGGTGAGATCATCAATGTTAACGTACCATGATGGCATCACCAGAAGTCAGGGAGACAGAGGCCAGTGGGGGGTTATTAGCCAGTGGGAAGGGAGCCAAATGCTGATTGTTAGTCGGTCGAACTATGATTGAAAAACATGCATTAACCTGCTATTTTCACTAGGAAAGAGGCTTCCGTGTAACATCTAATCTGCAAGTTTTTCTGAATGACACCAAAAGACATACAGTTGAATTCTGATGTTAACGACTATAGCTTTTGCGTTTTCTATTAGATCCAATATTTCGATCTAACAGAAAACGTTATGCTTTTAGTTCCAGAAAACGTTACACACCTCAAGGATCAGCAATATTCTTCAAGCTTACAGAATGTAAAATATACTTGCCTATTAAAAAAAGTCCGAAACTGTCTATTTACTTCTGACATCTGTGTGGTTTCTTTTGTTCTGCCTTCCTAATGAGGCCCCGCTCTGCTCTTATGGAGAAATGATAGCAGGGAGAAGATGTTCTCTGCACCCCCATCCAAGCATTGATCCGTTGAGACTTGTAAAACAGCTTTCCCAATCCTGCTCACCACTGTGCTGTAATCATTTCTTTTAAATGCTGGAGCCAGGTTTGATTTGAAATAGCGACCATAAATCTCAGAAAGTGCTGTCAAAGGTTCATGTTCAGCAGAACTGGATCATGGATCTGAGACATTTCTACGAGTGTCTGTGGCATCTCTATGTCTCCATTATGTGGAGTGTTTACATTTCTCTATATAACTGTCTGTTCTATAGGAGAAAAAATAAAAAGACATAATACACGTAAGAGAGCACAGAGGGACAGCGGAACGTCTGTCCTATAGATTAAGATGATTTACAGAACAAAAGTGGCAGATCTTTTTTAAATGAATAAAAAAAAACATCACACAGAAGATTTGCAAATAATAATTTCTTTTATAGTGTTTTTTTGTTTGGTTCTTGTCATTGTTTTCTAGAAACTTCCTCTAGAAAAACTTCCTCTCCAGTCACCTAAACTGACCTTTTCAAACTTAAACAGAACCTGGATGATGGAGAATCTTCACAGCACGGGTCTGACTTTGTGATGAAAGTTGGTGGGGACAATCAAGTGGGGGCTGATGGACCAATATTACTCGAAGCTCAGACAAAATAACGAATATTATCTGATTCCAATGCCAAAATGGATATATCATGCATCCCTAGAATGTACAATTTTGATTCCATCCATCCATCCAAAAAAATATGGATATGTTGCATTTTAAATATAGTATACATTTTTCTTGTACCGTCATCTTGTAAATTGTGAGATATATTTTATTGCATGTTGCATACCCCAGTAAATCTGTTTCACCTTTAAACATGCAGCTCTCCCTACTTCTCTCTGTTTAAAAAGATATATGAACCTCTTTACTAATATCATGAAACAAAAGAAACAAAATTTCAAGATATGAAGAAGCTCTGCAGGTTGATTCTGTCTGTTCAATAAGAAAACATCTTCATTTTAACACATAACTCGGAGTCATAGTCCTCTGAGAAGCCAAGCTTTTTTTAAAAGGTAAAGAAGAACATTTACACGGTGTTTTCTCAAACTTTTTGCATTATATTACTATCTTGTATAAACTCTATAAGCTCCATATGTCTAACAAACAGATTTTTCTCCTAACTTTTAACTAAACATACATCAAAGTAGCTCCCGGTTAGTGCTGCTGTGTGTCTCTCCACCAACCACGTAGCTACTCTGTATGTCAGTGAAATGCGACCGCAAATCAGATGTCTCAAAGCGACACATCCGATGATGTTTTACTGAGAGGCGGGACATGGGAGCAGTGCAAGAAAGGAAACAAAAAACACTGACTCAAAACGCTCTGAATACAGTTAGCTGCACTCAACCTGTGTTAGGCAGTACGCAGAGAACTAGCAACCCCATCAACAAAATCATCAACCTGTGAAGGGGAATAAACTAAGCTTTGGCACTCTGCAGCACTGCTCAGCGACACAGAGGAGAGAGAAAGTGAACCAGATTATTTAAAATTTATAACTGCACTATTGATAATGATCTGCTAAAATCGAACCTTCTTTTGGGGGAGGAGAACTCTGTTAAAGTAATCCATCCATCCATCCATTTTTTTACACGCTTGTCCCGAGTGGGGTCGCGAGGGGTGCTGGTGCCTATCTCCAGCAGTCAATGGGCGAGAGGCGGGGTACACCCTGGACAGGTCGCCAGTCCATCGCAGGGCATGTTAAAGTAATCCTGAAGGTTATTAGAAAGTGGTCAGAGAGGATAGGGTTGTGAGGAAATACTGTTATTTCTTCACATTCTATGCCGTATGTCAGCACAAGATCCAAAGTATTAAGATAAGAATGTGTGGGACTATTCACATTTTGAACAAAGCCAATAGTGTCTAAGATAGCATTAAAGGCTGCTCTTAAGCTATCACTTTCAATGTCAGCATGGATGTTAAAATCTCCCACTATGATGACCCTGTCAGTATTTAATACCAAATCAGAAATGAACTCTGAAAACTCATCTAAAAATTCTGAGTAAGGACCTGGTGAACGATACAAAGTTACAAAAAGAAGAGGTTTTCTTGCTTTGAAATTTGGATCAGGGAAATTAAGGGTTAAATGTTCAAAAGAGTTGTAGGTATTAACTGTTTTGGGAGTAATCAGTAAGTCAGACTGAAAGATTGTTGCTACTCCTCCTCCTCGCCCAGAACTTCTGGGTATGTGAAAATTTAAATAGCTTGAAGGAGTTGCCTCATTTATGCTCACATAATCCTCTTGCTGCAGCCAGGTTTCTGTAAGGCAACATAAGTCAATGTGATTATCACAAATCAAGTCATTAACTAGCAGACTTTTAGAGGAAAGAGATCTTATGTTAAACAGAACACATTTAATCATTTGAACTTTTTCCCCAATTGGAGTTATTTTAATTTCAATTAGATTATCATGATTTACTCCTTTGGAAATATTTGCTAATTTATTAGATTTTGGTCGTGGGCAAGACACTGTCTGGATGGAGTAAAGAGTGGGTAACAGTAGAGAAGCAGCAGAGAGGTCTGTTAAACTAGGACTCTGCTTCCTGTTCTGCACCCTGGGTGGTCAGGTGTCCGACATTGTTTTTTTAAACTTACACACCGAAGCAACACTAATTTTAGTGACCTCCGATCGGCGTAACCTGGTGTCATTACCGCCAGCGTGAATAACAATTTTACTGTATTTAACCTTATCCTTAGCCAGCAGTTTCAGGTAGGATTTGATGTTGCCCGTTCTGGCCCCCAGCAAACATTTGACTGTGGTCCCTGGTGTCTCTAATGCCACGTTTCTGACCATGGAGCTGCCAATGAGAGTGGGCTTCTCAGTGGGTGTGTCACTGAGTGGGGAAAACCGGTTAGAAACGTGAACAGGTTGGTGGTGACCAGTGGGCAGAGATCCACGACTACGCTTTCTGCGTACAGTTACCCAATCGCCTGGCTGCTCAGGCACTGCTGGAGGACAGCTACGTGGGGGGCCTACTTTAACTCCTGGATGTTCAACAGCCTGAAGCCTGGATTCTAACTCTGACACCCTCACCTCCAAAGCTACAAAAATACTACACTTATTACACATCCCATTATCACTAAAGATGGCAGAGGAATAACTGAACATCTGACACAGAGAGCAGGAGAGAGGAGAGGAAGAAGGAAGAGTTGGAAAAGAGTCAAGGGAGGGAGAGAGAGAAGCCATAGCTATGCTAAGCTAGCGCTAGCCTAGGCTAACTACTCCTTACTACCAGAAATAAAGACGTGTGAAACTGACAAGTGCTCAGTAAAAAAAAGTGCAACAGAAGGCGCTATTTTTTAAAGTAGTTGTGGTCAGTTAGAGTTACTTAGATACAGAGATATCACAGAAAAATAACAACTTCAGATGGAGATCATCTGGACAGCAACAACTCTCAGTTAATCCAAACAGGAAGTGAACACGATAACTCTCACCAACAGCAGCAACAGTAGCACCTCTAAAACCTGCAGGACAACGGGTCTCAAGGACCGACTTTGGAGATGCCTGGTTTAGTGAACGAGGGAGGAGTGAAACCACCAATTAAGGTTTATATTTATGTTTTTTGTAAGTCAACTTGGAGATTATTTCTGTTATTTAATAGGAAAATAAAACACCTTCTGAAACCAGAAAACTCTCTGCGAGTGCTTTTTATTTTTTAATAACGTCGAAAAGCTCCTCCTGAAAACTACTCTGGCATTTTTTGAATTTTTGGAAACTTATTAGGTTGCAAGAGTAGCCGTTACAAGGAGCAAAACTTCACTGATGACTTGAAGAAAAGCTCAAAGTTGGGGGATCCAGCCGATCACTCACAGACAAACAAAGAAAGCAGCCAGCCGGCCGTGAGTAATATCAACTGATTGATTTTATCAATAAAAGCACCACAGTTTTGCAGAGAAACAACGATCACTACAGAAAGCAAAGTTGTTCATTTTGGAAAAGGATTGTTGGAAAGAAGGATTTTTGTTCATTAACTTTTTTGGAAAGTGAAGGGATCTGTGTGATCATTAAGTAAAAGTTCAACTGAATAAATGATTACTTACCCTTACCAATGACACAGGCCAATCAGGTTTGAACCACATCTCCACAAAAGCCAATCAGCATCCATTGCTCATCTTAAAAGGTCGCCAAATCCACATCTCAGTCTGCTACCCAAAGCCTTGGCAGTGGTTGAGCTATGTCGGACTGTGACTCAGATTACCCCGATTTAACCCACCTCCATCCCTCCTCCACCATCGTAGCTAAAGCTTCATCAGAGCGTCATTCCCCTCAGACTCCTACTGCATTCCCTGTCCCATCTCAACCGGTCTGGCAGAAGACCGCCATGTGGAGCCTGGTTCTGCCAAGGGTTTCTTCCCAATAGGGAGTTTTTCCTCTCCACTGTTGCTTCATGCTTGCCCATCATGGACAGGTTCATGCAACCTGGGTTATCCAAGCTGGACCTCTATCTTCTGGTCCCCTAGTGAAGCACTAGTATCAGCTCACACAGTCCTCTGGATCTCTTCATTCAGCAGTTATGGACTGACCAACTTCATCCATCTCCACTCCACCACCAGTTTCAGTCCTCGGGGGGGAAACATCCATGTTCTTTACTCTTGTTTATGCGTTTAAAAGCAAAATCAATTCAGAGCTAATGTTTCCTGCTGAGGTCTGGGCCTCAAAGACTAAAGTAATTGTGTCAAAAAATTATTCTAATTGTATTTCACTTTGTGTGACTTTTTCAGATTGAAATGATGTCTAACCCTGAAACTCCACCTGCATCTGAGCACGTGTTAAAGATGGATGCAGCTCTAAAGACGCCGAATAGACGCATAAATCCTGCCCTTCTGAGGCTTTGTAGAGGCAAATCTGTTTCTTTTCAAAGTCCAATATTATAACCTAAAAAAACACTGTACCCGTTTAATAATGGAGAAGCTATTTGTCAGCTTTATATCTTTTTAATATATAAAATCTTTTTTTTCTTCTGAGAATGTGCTTATTTAAGAGCAAATATGCAAAATAACAAACATTGACCTGTCAATCGCCCGCAAAACATCTGTGCTGCAGTGGTGAGCTAATACACTTCCTGTCATCTCAGGTCGCTGCTTAGCTACGCCCTGAATCGTCCTATACCTTTGTATTGTGGAGTAGCTACTGCGCATGTACGACTTTTAACGAGAATTAATGGCTGACTTCAAATTCATGGGCTGCGTCCAGATTCGTAGACTCATTGCGTCATAGCACGGCACCGAGGCCTGCTTGGATTCCAAGACTCTTCATTATACAGCTGAAAAATGCATCTTTCTTTTTGCCCGATTTAAAGGACAAGTCCGCTGTATACTATCTAGCCTTGGTTTTCCCAGGATTCATTGCGAGTCCAAGCAATCCAGCTGCTCCGTGATCAGAAGAAAAAGGTACTTGACACCAAACAGTGGTGCATGTTAAATATTTATCTTGCTCATCTAAAAATATATATATCACTATATATCTAAATATTTTAAATATTATTTTTGCAATTGAATTACAAAAAAATCTTTTTTATGTCTTAATCAGGGTCATTGGGTGGATGGGGCGACGCCCTAGCACCCTGTATTGGCCAGTATCCACTGCTCAATATTAATACTGCTATAGGCTTAGACTGCTGGAGGACATAGGGACCCCTTTTTCATCATTCTGCTTCATTCTCTCTCTATTCTCCTACTCTGCAGAATCTGTTAGTTTAATCTCTAACGTTCTGCTCTCTCTGCTTTTTCTCATAGTAGCTTCATCTGGTCTGTTCCTGTTTGGCTGTGACTCCATCCTGGAGAGAAATATCAGCTGTGCTGCTGCCATCAACATCTTTGTTTATAGATGTTGGAGCTTGGCCTGTTTTTCAGTGTAGTCCTGTTTCTCTGACTGTGACTAACTGGATGTGCTCTCTTCATCCTCTGACATGGGAGCTGGCTCAGAGCTTGTCTGCTTCTTTTTCTATTTTTGCTTCTGTCTCCTTGAACCCCATACAGCCTTAGCAGATGGCCGCTTACACTTAGCCTGGTTCTGGTCCTGATGGAGGTCTCTTCCTGTTCAAAGGGAGTTTTGCTCTCCACTGTCACTACAAGAATGCTTAGTATGAGGGATTGCCTTTGAGTCAATGAGTTGATGCAATCAACTGGTTTTCCTTAGAGAGAAAACTTTAAATCAGTCTGACCGGATGATCTGGTTGAATTGTCTCTGTAAAGTTTTGTTGCAAGTCCAATTCACCCCAAAATTTGTTAGGAGTGGAATAATACACAAAATCACTTTAATTACAGTTTTAAAGGAAGCGATTTGAAATCACACAAAGCCAAACATTTGTTCAATGTTTTTCTAGGAGCAGTAAATCAGTTCTGTTTGTATTGGAAATGTTCCTGCTGACAGCTAAACCTGTTGGCAGATCAAAGATGAACACTGATGGAAGGTTCAGATAGTTTTCTCTCAACAAAGTTAGAAGAGAAGCTGGAAGTCTAGCTGTGGTTAATTGGTGTGTTTAGGTCTGAGGTCAGGAGGATCATGAAGGAACACACCACTCTGCCCTTATCGGCACGTGGACACAGGGCAACCACAGAGATGCTGCTGTATCTAATCACAGCTAAACACTCAGAAGACACGCACAGAGCCACAGCTCTTCTCCTTCACTCTGACTCTGACTTCTTTCAATGCTCCCCCCCCCTCTGGTTTAAGGTCTTGTTGGGCCCAAAGCCCAAGGGAGGTCATAATGTGTCACAGCAGCAAAGGCATCCAGATGACCCTGCCTGTAGGACCCCCCCACCCCACCCCAGTAACTGCTGGCTACTACCATTTCCCAAAGACTTGCATGAGTAGAAAACAACAAAACAAGAGTAAACCAAACTTAACAGTTTACAAATTTAGAAAGACTGTAATTTGACTTTTTGATTGATTTTTTAGAAGGTAAACTTCTTAAGCGCTACTGGAAAAATATCCACAGAGGATTTAAACCTGAAGATAAAGAAGAAATGATTCTATTTTCTCTTTCTTCCGAACTCTTGTCTTGTTCTTTGTTCATAAAACTGTGGCCAACACAACCTGAGATCCTTTAGAGAAAAGTTAACTTTGCAACGTTTCAGCATTGATCTTAGGAGAGTATTTCTACTCTTCAGTAACCTATCTGGTTACTCTACCCATCATACGTAACTAGAGGTATTCTGATATCAGATGAAAATAAACTGTAGATATTGTAGTAGGTTCTTAATCTTTCCTGAAATTATGCATTATCTAATAAGATAATCTAATAAGGTAAAGATTGATATCAAGAGTGTTTCTTCTACACTAATCAGTTAAATCTATCTATCTATTTGTTGTTTTCACTTTGTTTATTGTTTTGAAAACCAGCAGTTGTACCTTAATGTCTGTCTGATTACATTATTTTAAACATTAAATCACACCTTACGAGCCAACAGTTAGTACTCAAGTAGCCATTTTACCATTTTAAGTAATCATTCACACAGCAACCTGAGCTATTCAGGCTGTATCTGATCTCTTCATGACAGCTTGAACAACACAGATCCGATTTTTTTTCCAATACATTCCAGGCCACTTGGCTCTGTGGTCGTGAATCCAATACGTGTCTGATATTTTCAAATGTGACTTGTTTCTGAATAGCCAGGTCTTATTCATCAGACCTGAACGTCATTAATACTCAACAATGCTCCCTATTCTGCATCTTGCTGAGCAGAAGATAGAAGAAAAACAACAATAATGGCGGATGATAATGAGAAGAGTTTTATTTTCAACCTTCTTGGAAAGATTGCTCTGGATGGTAGGGCTGAAGTACACTACCGTTCAAGAGTTTGGTGTAACATTGAAATGTCCTTATTTTTGAATGAAAAGCAATGTACTTTTCAATGAAGATAACTTTAAACTGGTCTTAACTTTAAAGAAATACACTCTATACATTGCTAATGTGGTAAATGACTATTCTAGCTGCCAATGTCTGGTTTTTGGTGCAATGTCTACATAGGTGTATAGAGGCCCATTTCCAGCAACTATCACTCCAGTGTTCTAATGGTACAATGTGTTTGCTCATTGGCTCAGAAGGCTAATTGATGATTAAAAAACCCTTGTGCAATCATGTTCACACATCTGAAAACAGTTTAGCTCGTTACAGAAGCTACAAAACTGACCTTCCTTTGAGCAGATTGAGTTTCTGGAGCATCACATTTGTGGGGTCAATTAAATGTTAAAATGGCCAGAAAGCAGAACTTTCATCTGAAACTCAACAGTCTATTCTTGTTCTTAGAAAGGCTAAGAAGGCTATTCCATTCGAGAAATTGCTAAGAAATTGAAGATTTCCTACAACGGTGTGTACTACTCCCGTCAGAAGACAGCACAAACATGGTACTGAGGCTACTATTTAATGAAGATGCCAGTTGGGGACCTGTGAGGCGTCTGTTTCTCAAAATAGAGACTTTAATGTACTTATCTTCTTGCTCAGTTGTGCAACACAGCCTCCCACTTATTTTTCTACTCTGGTTAGAGTCTGTTTTTGCTGTCCTCTGTCCCCTACTGCATATGCGGGATATTTAAGTTCTGTGAATTCAGTTCAGTTCACATAGAAGATCACAAACAAGTTCCAAATATTCCGGAATGTGCACAACCTTGAATAACCATTGTATTTCACACACAAAAAAAATCTGAATCCAGCTCAAAGGCCTGCAGTGTGAACGTAGCCTTAGAGGCCTACTTACTACTTTATGTGATTGAAAAAAAAACAACCTTTTTGTTACTCTAACTTCAGTAATTTTTGGGGTATCTTCTAATGACTAAATCTTCTCAACAATAACCCCTAATGATGTAGATAGGTGCTGATCCTCCTTTGTTTGCATGATACTTGCTGCCAGCAATGTGGACCAGGCTCTCACACTCTGACATTTGACTGTATGATCTGGTTGAACTGTAAAGTGCCTTGAGATGACATGTGTTGTGAATTTGGCGCTATATAAATAAACTGAATTGAAATTGAATTGAATTGACACACAGAGACGTAACAGCCCTTATTAAAGGACCCAGTACTCCATACTTCCGGAGTACCCACAACAGGACCCCGTGGGACAAGGTTAAATGCCTTCTCCAGATCCACAAAATCCATGTAGACTGGTTGGGCAAACTCTCATGCACCCTTCAGGATCCTGCTGAGGGTGTAGAGCTGATCCAATGTTCCACAGCCATGACAAAAACTGCATTATTCTAAAATGTATTCTAGAGCCCAGTACGTTTAAATCTTCCTGTATTTCTCTTCTCTAATGTTTCTCCTTCCGGTTCTAATTATTTCCAACCTTCTTTGAATGTTAATCAAAATTAATTCCTTTAGAAACTTCTCTCTCAGTATTTGTATAAAAACACACCTTATGAATTACCTTTTTCACAGTAAAGTTGATTTGAGCTGTTATTGCCTTTGTGGGATGGAACCCATAGAAATTATACTGTCCCCTCATCCAGATTCTAAATAATGACTGCTTTATTTCACATTATGAAATGTCTGTCTGTCTGTCTGTCTAAAGCAACATATAAGCAGGACAGTTGAAAAGGTAACTGTAACCTTGAAGTCCCTTGATTTTATCATTATTATATTATCATTTTGATTGTTGGAAAAAATGCAGACATTTCACCAAATATTGCAAAGTATTTGTTTAAAAAAGGACAAAAAAAAAGCACTGCACACTGTTGTCAAAAGTGCACTTTACTGTCAAAATTTGAACACACTGATCAAAACTTTCACTGCGAAATGGAAAACACCTTTATCTCAACGTGTTTACAATTAAGTGTAAAAAAGTGATGCCCCCGAAAAAGACAGCTAAAACACAAGTGCAACTCACATCAAGTCAGAGGACCATTACACACCTGGACTGTACAATACTAAATAAGACATAATCTTATACATTTTGGAAGTCATGTAACATGACTGAAATGATTGTTGAAATGAGTGAAAAACATGTGCAACTGTTTCGGGTGTTTTAGCAATGAAATGTGTCCAGTATTTGGATGACAGAGTTCTAGCTTTGAGAAATATCTGCAGTCAGTTGGAAAACACATGCAGTCAATGGAATTTAAACAAATTCTGAACTGTTTAGAATAAATTCTATATTATTGATATATGAGGATTACATTGGATAACACAATAGAAATCATAAGGAAATGCATCATGTATCTAATGCAAAAATATGGTGTTAAATGGCCTCTAGTTTTATAAAATCCAAGGATCCTACATTTAATCATATTTTATAAATAAATGCCATCTGCTTATATATTGTATGTGTCATAACCATATATATTGTAAATGTCATGGTATTGGTGCTGATGGTTGGCAGTGTCATTTAGTGCTGTCACCTACCTAATTGGCCCCGCTTATCTTTTCCACCTGGTTACTGCTGCTATTTATGCTGCTTGTCTGCCTACCATCGGTGCCAGATTATTGGAGCTGTTTGGTGAGAGTAAATCTAGCAATATTGTAATTGTTCTGTGATTGTGTTTCTGACCTTTTTTCTGTGTTTGGATATCCAAATTTTTGTCTTGCCCTTGTCTGCTCTGCCAGTTTTGTTTTGGACTGATTTCCTGGATTTTGCTGGTTAACCGAACTTGGACTGTGCTACTGACCTTGGCTTGGATTCTCCTCTGGTACTGTACCTCTTCGGCTCTGATCTTCTGTTCTGTAAACCTGGTTCTGATTCGACTTGGGCTCTGGATATTCCCTCATGGACTTGGTTTCCTCCTCGGCGTCAGCTGGCATCAGCTTGTCATCAACCTGAACTCTGGAAACGGCATTGGCTGCAAGCGGTGGACAATCTTCCTCTCGGATTCTTCTCCTTCCTCAGAGCTCAAAACCAGTCAGTGACTTTTTGCTCCTAGTGGTGATCAGCCCGATATACTTAGTCACTGACCTGTTTTCTATCCCTACAGAAAATCTGGTTATCCGCCCTGCTGACAATCAGCCACTTGCTATACTTTGTTGAATGAAATTAAAAAATAATTTGAAAATAATCCTGATCTGTCTGCTTCAAATGTTGGGTCCAAGGTTCCGAGGTTGTGACAGTATATATATTGGGCTGCACAGTGGGCGTTTTGTAGCTGTGGCAAGACTTTGACGATTTATTTTTTAATTTTGTAAACACTACCGCTTCTGTCAGTGAGCCCTAGGGCAGCTGTGGCTACAATATAGCTTGCCACCATCAGTGTGTGAGTGTGTGCGTGAATGGGTGAATGAATGTAGTGTAAAGCACCTTGGTCAAGTCTCCTAACTTGAATAAAGGCGCTATATAAGTACATGCCATTTACCATTTTACCATAGTGTAAACAAATAGAAATTTCATTTAGAACAGCTCTCTAGACAAATTAATTTCTTAAAGTGCAGCCTTGATCAGGTCAGCAGCAGTTGTTGTTGAGCTGCTACTACTGCCTCCAGCTCCTGCAGCACTCGCTTCTCCTGGCTCAGGGGAGGAAGAGGATGATGATGATGATGATGATGCTGTGAGGGGGTAGCCCTCCTGGGTTGAAGAGGCTGACGTGGTTGAAGCAGCAGTGGAGCCATCGGCAGGTTTAGCGGCGACAGACGATACTGGAGAAGGTGTGGAAGCTGCAGGGGTCCGGGAGGAGCCGGCTGGGGATTGTTCAGCATTTGGCTGGAATGATTGTTTTATATTTAGTAAATCATCAGCCCCCCAGAACATCTGCTTTTGACCTGCCATTACCCCTGGCATCCCCGTGTAATTTCCTGTCCAGGTCTCGATTTCTGTCGGCATTTCACAATAAGAGCACAGGTGAAACTTGACATCATGGAATAATCCTAAATTGTTCCTTATAGAAAAGTGTCACTTCAGGGAGACCATCATTCTTTGGAAAAAAAAAAATCCCCTTTGCTTCATCCAGATGCAGCTCTGATTTAACAGGACTTCCTTGTTCCTCTATTCCTGTAGAAAACACAGATGTGGGGCGGTGGGCAGTGACAGACCGGGCTCTGTGCTGGAGGTGAGTGAGGATAAGCAGTGTACTAGGAATAAATTAAAACGACTCTTTTTAAAGCCACCTGAAGACCTTTTAAGCACTTTCCTCATTTCTACATTTGTTAACGTTATTTCCTCTGTATTCAATTTTAAGTGAAAAAAACTTTGCCTCTATCCAGTCCCTGATTGGCCGCCATGTTGTGATTTCATAGAAAAGTTTAGATTTTCATCTTCAGCGATCGCCGCTCCTTTCTCTCCATGCGGTGCTGCTGTTTGACACCTAAGGTTTATCTAGTAGCATGTGATGAGGATGGGGCAGTGGACACGCGTCAGTGAGCTGTTCCCACCGCCACTAAAGCCCATTGTTCCCTGGTTTAAACAGGTATTTGGGCCAGTGGGGAAGGGGTTATAGAATGAGCTACCAGTGAATGGAGGAGTTAGTGTTGACCTAAACTTTATACAATAACAACCTTCGTTTTATCTCAAATTTTATTTCAGATATTAAAATTATAAAAAATTTCTATTGTAAAATCCCGACTGCAAAATTAAATTTCGTTTTGTACAGCTTTCATGACATTTCCATTCCTTAAAGTGCAGCAGTGCTGTGTTAAGAAGATGTTATAAGATTGTACCCAACGTGGTCCTGTAAGGCCCTTTGGTGCCCCCCGGCACCGCCTATGTGACCCCTGTGCTAGACTATAGTAGGTAATATTAGGGGCAACACTCCTCATCAGAAATGTGTCCAAGCTTAAAATTACCAAACACTAGCCTTCCATGCATTGCTTAGTCACTGGATGTATTTCAAGGCGATTTTAAGGAAGCAAAACAAACATGTTTGGTTTAGTTTACTCGTTTTTTTGTTTCATGAAATCTCTTTTCACTGTAATAAAAATTATTTTAGGGGTTACCTGTTGACTGTGGCCCTTTATGAAACTTAAACAGCAAAGAGATCAATAGTCTCTGCCCCCCTCTCTGCCCCCCTCTGGGGGGCAGAGACACAAACTTTGGAATAACCAAAACTAACGAAACAATACATTTTTTTTTCTTTTTATTCATTTGACAGTGATAGTGTACATTAATAAGCACTCCTGTAAATGCACTGGAATCAGCCAAAAGGGTATTTTTCGTCTGTTGTCTTTTTATTGTCTGTTTGTAAAGAGATTCTAAAGGCTTTAGTGTTGTTTTATTTGCCTGTGACCAGGTTGTAAGACAGTAGGTGATGTGGGACAGAACCATACTTTACTGCCATCATGGAGGACACTTGAGGAGCTGAATGTTAACTTCTGTTTCTTGGGGCTAAAATAAAACAGTCTGTCCTCCTGCTCTTTGTGTTTGTCTGTACTGTTCTTCTCATATTGAATAGCTACAGGTTGTAACATGCTAACCTGCAATAAGAGCTTGCAGCCTATCTTTTTATTCATGGCTGCTGAGGTGAGGAGTTTGTCTCTGTCCCACTGAGAGAATCCAGAGGCTTTATCTTGGCCTCTCAGGACCTCTGGGTCACTCGTTTGTCATTGCAACCTTTGACCCTTGTAGTTCAGTATGCCAAGAGGAATGTCGAAGATGTTTACCTTCTGTGAGACTGATGGTGTCCAGGTGGCTTTTTGTCTCTTATTTTCTCCTCTTACCTTTTAAATTTCCCTTTTTTCCTGAACATATGTGGTGCCTTGCCGCTCCCTCTTAAAGAGACATGGGGCATTTCCTATGTTGGAATTTGGGTAGAAGTTTCAGAACCAAAATACGTGTCTTGCGACACAGATTTTCAGTATTACCTTTGTTTGTTAGCATAAATCTCCACTGTTCTGATTAGATTATAGTTGCAGAGAAAGCTATCGATTGACTCTGTGTCTGGGTTTGGTAAGAACACGTTGGCCCTAAGCTCCACCTCCCAGTTTGTTCGCAATTAGACATCCAGCTAAGTGTCTTGATGAGACGAAGCGGGTCTACAGTAATAGGTAATGGACCTCCCCCCTTCCAGCTTCTATGCCCTCCACTTGAACATAGTGCCATCTATCACCATCATGCTAGACCTTCCCTGTGGCTCCTTGCAGGATCCTCATCTACTGGAAACTCTTGGAGAGATTCCCCACCCCCTCAGCGTCCCCCCTTAAAAAGCCCATTAAAAAGTGTTGTAATGCAAACAGTAGGTCTGCAGAAAGAGATGTCCAGGTGTCGGGTTTGTATAGGTTGAGCTTCTAATGCAGTCATTATAAGTGGCTGGCTGGATTATCATAAAAGCATCTGCCCCCCTCTAATGTGGACATGGCTGATCAATACCAGACTCCAGGGAGGGATGGAGGAGTGGATGGATAAAGCAAGAGAGGAAGAGCAGCAGCTTCACTTCTTAGCCAGATGCTTTGTTGCCTTATGCACAGCTCAGATGGGTGAGACCAGCAAACAGAGGAGATTCATTTTTGCTAACAAACAAAGCTACCAACTTGCTGGGTTAACGGCTACCTTGCTTTTAATTTCTAGTTTTGCCATCAAAGCATCCCTGGTAACCATTTTCGGATGTGATCAACCATTAAATGGCCACTATTAACGTTTATCAGTCCAATCCCCCGAACACCAGACGTAATTTAGATTATGGTTTTTAGGATAAATGTGGTCGGTCCGTTATAGTCTTAATTTAGTCCAAAAATAGTTGTTGAAAATTGGGATGTGTTTGGTTGGTTTGTTTTTGTCAAACTTTATACCAATAATAGAATAAAGATTTTACAAAACCAGTTTTCAATGATCTGAAAATTTTATTTTTTTGCCTTTCACTTTTCAGTTAAATGTAGATGTCGATTGGACGTATATGTCGTCTATACAATGTCTTTTCAACAAATTTTTGCTGGGTGGGATAGAATTGCTTTACACTGCGCCTCTTTTACCTTCTAGTAGGTTTCTTATGGCTGATAATATGCAGCTTATCTTTAATAATAGCTACTTCAGCTACGTCTAAAATCTTAGGTTTCACTTTCTATTTACCTACTTTATACTTTTTATCTATTTTATTTACATTACAGCCTACCTTCTTTAAAAAAAACCCTGCTTTACTTCGAGTGATTTCTTCATGTTTCAGTAACACAAATTTATTGTGCCGTTAAAAAAAAAACTCCGATCAACTTTTTTTTTTTTACAAAAGAACCACTTAAATTATGTTTAGAGTACATAGAAATAAATTAATCAAATCTGCAGGTAAAAAACGATTACCTTAGAGATTACGATTATGATTTATTCAGTGATAACAGCCTACTGGTAGTTAGGAGGCACAATCTGAAGCCATTCTATGTGACTAATTAACCGCTAATAACGGCCATTTAATGGGTTGATAACATCCAAAGCGGCTGCTGTAGGAACATAAAAGAACAATCAGCTTCCAGGTCACTTAGTAGGTTTTTGTATTTGACCAGTTTCAGATCGGTGAGACTGATTTTCCAACTAAAGCTTTTCTTTTCTATAAATATTATATTAGAGGCTTCTGCCACATTAAACTTGTTCATCAAATAGTTGCTAGATCAGACTTCAGGGAGGAAGTCAAGACAGGTTCTTTCAAGACCAAGACCACAACGTCAGAGATATTTCAGGACATTTTTCGTACACAAAAAATTCATAAATTGATGGAACACCATTTAATAATCTACAAAAGTACTTCTTGCTATTAAACTAAGGATAGTCATAATAAACATAAAGGGAATAAATGCAGCCCCATATAGATATACATTCTCTATAATTCATAAATTGACAATGTGCTATAGTTATAGGATAATTTTAAGAAAACTTTAGGAATGATAAATCTTTTCATATCTACAGTAAAAATAAAAGTTTTTTGTCAAAGATATGTCGGCCTCAGCAGATGGCCGCTCACACTGAGCCTGGTTCTGCTGGAGGTTTCTTCCTGTTCAAAGGGAGTTTTTCCTCTCCACTCTCGCTACAAAGACGCTAAGTCTGAGGGATTGCCTTGGAGTCAATGAGTCGATGCAATCAGCTGGTTTTCCTTAGATGTATGATCTGACTGTATGATCTGTTAAACTGTAAAGTGCCTTGAGATGACATGATGTGAATTGGAGCTATAGAAATAAACTGAATAGAATTGAATTGGTGTGAGGGGGCCATGGAGGACTTCCAAGATAGTTTTGAATGCTCTGACTGGGATATGTTTAAAGCTGCAGCAACCTATGAGAACAAAATAAATATTGATGAGTATGCCATGACTGTGTCAGCCTACATCAACAAATACATTGAGGACATCAGATCAAAAAGAACATCACCACCTGGGCCAACCAACCACCCTGGATAAATGGAGAGGTTCGTAAATCACTAAAAACACGGAACTCAGCTTTAAAGTCTGGTGATTAGGAGGCACTGTGGACAACAGGTGCCAAGTTAAACCGTGCCATCAGTTTAGCGATGCAGAACCACAGCCAGAAGTTCCAGGATCTATTCCACGATGACAGCAACACCAGGGGGATGTGGAAAAGCATTCAGATGATCACAGATTACAACACCCCCTATCCCCCACCCCCTCCACTCCAGCAGTGAAAGCTGTTCCACACCAGGGGGATGAACACTAAATCTGGACATAGCTGAAGTGAGGAAAACTCTGAGTAGGGTCAACCCATGGAAGGCCCCAGGGCCTGATAACATACCTGGGCGGATGTTCAAGGAGTGTGCAGATCAGCTGGCTGGTGTCCTCACAGACATCTTTAACACCTGGCTGGACCAATCCATAGTGCCAGCATGCTTCAAGTCTGCCTCCATTATTCCAGTCCCAAAGAAGCCTCAGGTCACCTCACTCAATGATTAGCGGCCTGTCGCTCTGACTCCCATCATGAGGAAGTGCTTCCAAAGGCTGGTTAAAGAACACATCGTCTCCAGTCTGCCGCCAACAATCCACCCGTTCCAGTTCGCCTATCGACGGAATCGCTCCACTGAGGACGCCATCTCTGCTGCTCTCCACCTGAGCCTGGCACACCTGGAGGAGAAGAACACCCACGTGCGGATGCTGTTTCTGGACTTCAGTTCAGCTTTCAACACCATCATCCCACAGCATCTGATGGGCAAACTGGAACAGCTGGGCTTCAATACACCCCTCTGCTATTGGCTGCTAGACTTCCTCACCAACAGACCTCAGTCAGTCCGGGTCGGACAGAACACCTCTGATGTCATCAGTCTAAGCCCCTCCCCTCAGGGCTGCGTCCTGAGCCCCGTGCTGTTCACCCTGATGACACACGACTGGTTCACCACCAATCACATGGTGAAGTTTGCAGACGACACCACGGTGGTGGGCCTCATCAGAGACGATAACGAACTGGACTACAGAGAGGATGTGGAGCAGCTGGTGGTGCAGAGATAACAGCCTGATCCTGAAGGTGGAAAAGACCAAGGAGATCATGGTAGACTTCAGGAAGAACCGGCCTAACCACGCTCCACTGCTCATTAACAGCTCAGCTGTAGAGGTGGTCAGCAGCACAAAAGTCCTCGGGGTGCACATAACAGACCCCCCCCCATCCTCCCCACCTTCTCCAGAAGCACCATAGAGAGCGTTCTGAGCAGCTGTCTCACTGTGGGGTGTGGAGGCTGCAGCGCCTCAGACTGGAAGAATGTGAGAACAGCAGAGAGGATCATGGGGGCTCCTCTTCCCTCCATTAAAGACATTTCATCCCAGCGCTGCGTGTCCCGAGCCTGTGACATCATCAATGACCCCTCACCCCCCCATCATGGACTGTTCTCCCTGCTGCCCTCTGGGAAGAGGCTTCACAGCATTCAATGCAGGACCAGCAGGTTCTGCAGCAGCTTCTTATCCACCGCCATCAGACTAATGAATGTTTTGTAAAATGGGTTATAAAAAACAAAACTGAATGTTAGAAATGTAACCATAAAGTCATATGTTTACATTACTGTTTTTCATAACAATGTTTTTTTTATCATTATCAAGGCTCCCCTTTAAAAAAATAATTTGTCTTGAGAGCTGTTCTTAACTAAATTTATTTTCATTAACACTTGTGTATAGAAAATGACAAAATAAATCTGTCTAAGACTAAGTCTAATAAGCCTGGGACCAAACAGAAAATGAGGTCAATAAAACCAAAATCAACACAAGCAACTGAAGTATTAACTGACCTCACAAACTGACACAAAAGGGGAAGATCAGGCCATTTTGACACAGCAGGAAATATATTACATAGATAAAATAAAATAAAATCTCCAACTTTAATTACAATAAAAACCAAAATGAAAAAAAAAATGAAATCTTCCCATGCCTCGTTTAAAATAAGTGGAAGAGTCCAGTTAAGTCTCGGTGCCACTGAGAGGATGGGGGTGCATTGGCCTAGTAGTTAGAGTAGTGCACTTGTGCTATGATAGGGTTGCAAGTACCTGGTTCGATCCCCACAGCCTGCATTCTGGGCCTCTGAGCAAAGCCTTTTAACCGGGCACTACACAATGGCAGCCCACTGCTCGCCAAGGGGATGGGTTCAATGCAGAGGTAAATATCTCCAGAGTGCAGGAAAGATTGGTTAATGTAGTTTTAAAATGCATTGTTCTAATAAACTGGGACCCATCTTAAAAATGAGTCTCTGATAATTTGGCATTTTTAGCAAAGTTGAATTTATGGTTCTTTTAGTTGAAAACCAGAAGATGAATAACATTCTGTGTTTGTCTAAAACACTTTATAAGTGGAAGGTGTGCATTCAAAAAATGAGTGTGTTTGACGGAACGGAGCGAGCGATTAGCCAGGTCAGACACGGATGTCGGCCCTAATGACTGCAGAGCACTGAGCTGAGTGGAGTAAAATGAAAACAAGTGTTTGTTGCTGCACCTGAACGCCTGACATGCAGCTGGCAGCACATTGTTATCCAGCAGGTGCTGACAGGGATTGGTTCCTCAGATTCTTTGAACCGGTCCTGATACTTTAATGTACCTCACTGTTCATTTTACTCACTGAAAGAGCAGCAAAGAATATATTATGATGAAATGTGAACACTGTGGTCTGTGAAGTGCACTCAGTGGCCAGAGTTGCTTTCACTAGTGCAGCGCTTCCTATTAAAGCGATGGATGTATGAAAGCCCTGTTCCACCCACTCACAAGCAGCTCTGACCTCCCCTCCTGCTGCACGGTTAAAGTGTTCTCTTCACTTTTTTCTTTTAACAAGGTTTTTAATCATCATCTCACCAAAATACACAATTTCTGTCAGCATCTCATACACCAGGCATTATTTATAGGAGTGAGGAGAGGAGGCTCGTGATGTTCTGGCTTTCTGAAACATCCTCCATGAGGTTAAAACCTAATGGATCCTCTAGCTTCTTAGTGTACCATGTTTTCTCTCTCTCTCTCTGTGATTTATGGGGGCTGAGGGAGAGAGTCTGTACTGGAAAACTGCGAGGAATGTCAGGGGAATTCGAGGCCATTTGCTGTGCTGACCAGAGCCTGGTACCGACAGTCTGTAGGAACAGTGAGGTAATCGGTCTCTGGTTGTCTCCTCTGTTTCCAAACCATGGACACTCCTACCCCTAATGGTATGCAAGGGGCCCCCTGAAAATATTTTATTTCTTAGGTAGTAAAATAAAATAGGTTTGGGGTCTGTTCTATTTTGTGAGGACCCAAATTAAAATTAGACACGCTTTTTTTTTTTTTAAACAAAAAGGAGGTTCTACTTTGAGTTCACCTTCAGGTGTGACGCTCATCCGAACCAAGCAGAGGAACAGAATGGATGTAGAGAACAGACTGGGATGTTTTTAACACTGAGCTATCAGAGCTCATCAAAGCAGCGCAGGGGTCTTGATTGACGAAAAAAAAAGTAAAACTGTTTAAACCAGTACGACTATATCTTTCTTCACAGTTCTTCAAGTTTAAATGTGATTTTAAGGGAGTTACTCAGAGAAGCTTTGGTTTTATAAATTCAGTTCAGTTTATTTATAAAGCGCCAATTCACAACACATCACCAGATCATCCAGTCAGATTGATTCAAAGTTTTCTATCTAAGCAAAACCAATTGATTGCATCGACTCATTGACTCAAAGGCAATCTTTCACACCAAGCATGCTTGTGCGACAGTGGAGAGGAAAAACTTCCTTATAACAGCAAGACTCCAGCACACCTCCAGCAGAACTAGAACCAGGCTTAGTCTGAGCGGCCATCTGCTGAGGCAGGGTTCAAGGAGACAGAAACAGAAATACAGAAATAAGCAGAGATACAAAGAAACAGGCAGCGCTGTCCAGGAAGGACAAGTGTTCCGTCAGTCAGCCAGGCAGACAAGCTCCAAACCAGTCCCCACGCCAGACAACAAAAGAACACATCCAGGTAGTCAGAGAATCACAGTCAGAGAAACAGGACTACACTGAAAAGTAGGCTTAGCATAAACATCTAGAAACAAAGGTGTTGATGGCAGCAGAACAGCTGATATTTCTCTCCAGGATGGAGTCACAGCCAAACAGGAACAGACCAGATG